>NW_026997721.1:0-137582 GCF_035044405.1 Drosophila montana
ATTTTATTTCTTGTGTTCAAATTTGTTTATATATTTGTAATAAGTTACAACAACAAGGCAGACCCGAATTGGTCTGTGCTTATTATTTAAGAACACTAGTTTACCAATGGCAAGCGAACCCGAATTGGTTCGTGCCGATTTTAGCAAAGCGATAATTGCGACAAAATTAATAAGTTTTGATAATGCAAGTCGATGCAAAGCCGATGCGTACCAAATGCACGAAGCGAACGAACTTAACTAACTCGACGCGCAGAATCAAGGCCTTCGCATAGGTTAATGCTAGGGCAATGAAATCCTTATAATAATCCTAAGAGCGAAATTTAAGCAGTTGCTTCGCAGAGCAAGTATTATAAGATGGGATATAAGATGCTGCTCTTATCAGTTGCGAGGTCGCTCCAGCTGTTTTGGCTGCGTAGCCAGACAGTATGCTTGATTGACTTGACGTAATATGCTTTGGGCAAGCTTTTGGGAAGCAGACAATTTAATGATCCATTGCTATGAGTTTCTATTGTAACAATCGCAGCCAAATGTAAAATGAGTAAAAAGCTCTAAATTATTATGAGCGTATAAGTGGCGGGCTATAGAAATAGATCAATCATAAGTTAAAACAAGTAAGCGGCTCTGGTCAGAAATTTCCGACCAGGGGATACCCTGAACCCTCTTGTACCAACACCAAATGCTCGCGCAACGATTCCGATTGTTATAAAAATAAATTTAAAAACACAAAAAAAATTAATCCCTTAATAGGTGTCGAGCTCGTAGCAAACCACATTACTCGCCACCGCCTCTACTCAACAGCCACACCAACAATTGAGCAACACAAACACACATCACATAGATAGAAATAAATAAAGACGCTTGTAAATATCTTGACCCGTTGCCAAGTAATCGATAAAAATCGATATCGAAATCCTGTTCTTTGAGAAAATTTGCAAAATAATGAGCGCTAGACCCAACAAACTTGACATGGACTGGGAGGACCTACATTTTAAATTTCAAATCTCTAGCTCTTATAGGTTTTGAGATCCTTGCGTTTATACATACGGACAGATGGACGGACAGATGGACAGACGGACCTGGCTAGATCGACTCGGATTATGATGCTGATCAAGAATATATATACTTTATGGGGTCGGAGATGATTTCTTCAGCCTGTTACATACATTTGCACAAATACCTTTTTTCCCATTTTTAATAGGTTCAGGGAATAAAAAGCAGCGAGAGCGAGAGAGAATAATCTATTAATAGATTATTAGGGTAACTGTGCTCCTTATATATCGAAATATTTTCAAAACATTAGAATACTATATCATGAATCTCTATAGGAAGAATTAGTCGAAAAATTAGATCTATATTCCTTTCATCAATATCCATACACCTTATGGTGTGCTTAAATGGTATTTAAGCCTTGGCGTGCCGAATATAGCCGATCTTTCCTGTCAAGATAAAATTTCATACTATAGTTTTCGGTCAACCACAAATGTTTGACAGGTTGCAATTGCATCTATCTACTGGGAGTTCGACCATCATATCCATTGCCTTTATAGGCCATTAACCACATTTTAGCATTTCCAATATTCGAAAACGCCGCCTTTGTGCCCACTATTATGAAAGCTATAGAGTCCTTAACCGATATGCTATGCTCAAGTCACCAGTCAGTCAAAATAAAGGGCTTGTTATAAATATTTATTATGGACAAATTGTACAGTATATATTTGATACAAATTTGTTACCAGTTAAGAGTTAATGTTTATCATAAAATAAAAAGTGGGTATAAAGTGGGTAATATTAAATGTTATAATTTTATATTGTATCCTTTTAACAGCATCAGCAGGACTTTGGAATTTAGAAGGAGCATGAATAGGATGTTACATTTTTTTCTGCGATCCCTTTCGAACTATAGCGTGAACATCTTCTAGTTTCTAAAAATTTTGTAGTTTGTATACCTTTAACAAATTTAATTAATAGTTTAAAAACAAATTGGAGTGCTCTAGTCGTGAGTGGTCGACTAGCGGATACACAGAACTCAGCAATTTTAGAAACATTCGAAATTTATGCTACATATGTGTAGGGATATATTTTTTTTGGATACATTAATTTTACGCTGTCTTCTTTTAGTTTAATCTGAATAGATTGGTTTCTATTGACTTCATACGAATGGTTACTTATTGGTACGATGATACATTTCCAAGCCCAACTCTTATCTATTATCGTATGCTCCTCTTATTATACCTTCTGATATATGTTTGTAATTATCTGGGAGTGGAACATAGCATACGTCACTATATAAATAAGCCCTAGAATTTAAGCACACCACTTAAATATTGTAAAACGATACCTACCAACTGAAATTTGTAACAATAAACCTTAGAGGCCCATAATTATAAATTCTTTGTCACAATAACAATTCTGCCGTGGGACCGATCATAAAATCTTAGACTAAACGCCACAATCGTTATTCCCACCAAATGTCCAAATTTCCAACGCAGCTAAAATTCAGGCTTTTAGAATATCCAGAAAACTCATAAAGAGAACAAATAGTGAGAGCATTGCTAAAAGAGAGAGAGCTCATGACCTTGAGAGCCCTCAGCCGAGGTTTGCTAAGCGTTGACAACAGTTTAGAGTTTGAGTTTATCCGACGCATCCAAACCGTCAAGTTAAATATTCTATTCATGTAAATTCCGTTAAGTCGCGCATTTTCTTTAAGCAACGCATACCGACTTACCTAGTTGGCGCAGACGGTAGGATATGCGAGTGATATAAGACCATTAAATTACAATTGTAGTCCCAGACCTTAAACGCAAATCAGAGCTGCTAGGTAGTGAATCTTGTTCACTACATAACAGTGAGTGTGCGCTTGGTCATGCATATCTTTCGATCCCTCCAAGTCGCACTCATTGGTAATCGTGCGCGAAACAACGCCAAACCAAATCAAAAAGACAAATACAAAAACAAAATACCCAACAACAAAACAAGAGTAAAGTGAATAAAAATGGGACAACCAACAGAGCCCATACTCCAGTTAAGTGAGTTACATCTATCACAAGCACAAGTGCCACCGTTCCACGGAGCCACCGAAGAATTAAGTGCATTCATACGACGCATCTCCTTTATAATACAGTTATACCCGACGAGAGATATCCGCCAACATAGCGTCCTTTTTGGAGCTATCGAGATGCTGATGGGAGGAGATGCACATAGGATCACGCAGCTATCCGCTGCCAAAACCTGGACTTAACTAAGGTCAGCGCTCATCTCGAAATTCAAAACGCAAACACCATGTAAGCAACTTCTAAGACGAATTTACAACACGGCCTTCACCGAAAGTATTCGTAAATTTGTTGAAGAGTTAGAATACAAATCATATATTATATCAAATAAGCTCATATTAGAAGAAAATCAAATGAACACAATGTTGTACACATGCGCATTATATAACACTGTAAAAGACGTTATAATAAGGAAGTTAAGTAGATTGTTCATGACTTTAGACCGTCATGACATATCAACAGTTTCCGAAATTGAACCAGTAGTACAATGACAAAATGTCAACGACTTAGTCTTGTCCGATAGAACGAGAAACCAAAATGATCAGAATCGTCCGTCCACTTCCAATAAAAATCAGAGTAATAACGAGTATCGTGATAGCGAGAAAACTCAACATTATAGCCACACACGCAGAAATCACAATACCAGATTGACTGAATCCCATAGATAAACCAGGAGTTTAGACAGGATTTGAACAAACGCAGGGCCCAAAATCCCCTTAATTACCAAAACCAACAAAATCATTCAGCCGCCCCTAACCCGCCAGTAAAACGGCAACGCGAAAGCGGTAGCGATGACATGAAAATGGACACTACCGAAAATTTTCTTCAAACTGCCTCGGAATCGGAAACCGAAGGAGAAGAACCAACCTATACATCAAGTTAACAATGAATAATAAAATTCTAAAATGCGTAATAGACACGGGGTCGTCTATTAATTTAATTAAAGAAAATTTCCTAAATTTCCCCATAAAAAACGGTCAAATAGAAGTACACATACTGCTGAAACCTAGCAAACACATCACAAATTTTTTTTACATAATTTTTCAGAAAATTATGACTTTTTATTAAGTCCTAGAGAACTCTCAAGCCCTAATATATAACAAAAACGAGAAAGAAGTGCTATCTTCGGCACACCGAAGATTTAATACCCTTGCAGACCCAACCTTTTCAAAATGCTCATAGTGCTTTGCCCGTATCTAAGAAGCACAGGGAAAATAGTTAATGCCGAGTATGGTTAAGATATCTTGAAAAACAAAACAGGTTTCCATACAACAACTTAATTTTCGACCGATCGTTCCTATGGCAGCTATATGATATAGTTGCCCGATGTGAATAAGATTTTGCATAAGTGGAGGGAGCATAGTAAAACTAATAAATGCCGAGTTTGGTCAAGATATCTTGAAAAACAAAAAAATTCCATACAACAGCATAATTTTCGACTGATCGTTCCTATGGCAGCTATATGATATAGTTGTCCGATCTTAATAGAATTTTGCATATATATGGGGACCGTAGTAAAACTAATAAATACCGAGTTTGGTTAAGATATCTTGAAACACATAAAAATTTTCTATACAAAAACTTAATTTTCGACCGATCTTTCCTATGGCAGCTATATGATATAGTGGTCCGATCTTAATAGGATTTTGCATATATATGGGGAGCCTAGTAAAACTAATAAATACCGAGTTTGGTCAAGATATCTTGAAAAACATAAAAATTTTCCATACAAAAACTTAATTTTCGACCGATCGTTCCTATGGCAGCTATATGATATAGTTGTCCGATCTTAATAGGATTTTGCATATATATGGGGAACGTAGTAAAACTAATAAATACCAAGTTTAGTAAAGATAACTTTATAAACAAAAATGTTTTTCATACAAGAACCTACTTTTCGACCGATCGTTCCTATGGCAGCTATATGATATAGTGGTCCGATCCAGCTGGTTTTGACATATGAGCTGCGTGCAACAGAAAGAGGGACTTCTGCAAAGTTTCATAAAGATAGCTTTAAAACTGAGAGACTAGTTCGCATAGAAACAGACAGACGGACAGACGGACAGACGGACATGGCTATATCAACTCGGCTGTTGATACTGATCAAGAATATATATACTTTATGGGGTCGGAGATGTCTCCTTCTATGCGTTACACATTTCACGACAAAATTATAATACCCTCTGCAAGGGTATAACAAATCTGTACGAATAAATGATTACACATTTACATTTAAAACAATTGAGAAATCGAATTGCTGCACGGACGAATCAGATCCCGAATATCTTGTCCCACCCTCATCTCATGACGAACAATTAGTGTTCGCCAACAACAATGAGCTTTCAGAGTTCAGTAAATTCCGTCTAGATAATCTAAACGTTGAAGAAAAAGGTAAATTAACTAAAGTCTTACATGAGTTTGGTGACATTCAGTACCGAGATGTTGAAAATTTAACGTTCACAAGTACTGTCAAACATGTCATCCAAACCAAACACGAAGACCCGTTTTACAAAAAAAACATATAAATCACGCAAAACTAAATCACCTTATTGTTCGCCTCTTTGGATCATACCCAAAAAGAAAAATGCATCCGGGAAACAAAAATTTAGAATATTCATTGACTATCGAAGCCTTAATGAAGTAACAGCTGATGACAAATACCCTATACCAGCAATGGATATATACTCGACATACTTGGTAAATGTCAGTATTTCACTACCATTGACCTCGTGAAAGGTTTTTGTCAGATCCAAATGGACGAAAACTCAATTCCTAAGATCTACAAGGATATGGACGACAAAATTGCATACTCCACTTCTTTGGAGGAACATATATTGTCATTGAGGAATTATTCACAAAACTAAGGGAGGCTAATCTAAAACAACAATTAGATACATGTATGAAACCTAGCCCAGCCAAAATCGAGGCAATACAAAAATACCCAATACCTTCAACAGCGAAGGGAATCAAATAATTTTTAGAACTTTGCTATTTTTACCGAAAGTTCATCCCAAATTTTGCAAAAATATCGGATCCAATGGCAGCAATATTGAAAAAAGGTGCAGTCATAAACACCAAAGATAAACAGTACATAAAGCATTCGAAAAATTAAAGCTACTTATCATGTCCGATCCGGTACTAGTATATCATAATTTCAAGAAACAATTATCCCAAGATCATAAACCAATCTGTTATGCCAGCAGAACAATAAATGAACAGGAAGTCAACTATTCGGCAATAGAAAAGAAACTTTTAGCTATTGTCTGGGCCACTAAATACTTAAGGTCCTATCTTTTTGGAAAGAAATTCGAGATATTTAGTGATCCCAAACCCCTGGTTTGGTTGAGTAGTATGAAAGAACCCAATATGAAGCTACAGAGATGGAAAATTAAGCTGAGTTTGATTACCATATGAAGTATGTTCCAGGTAAAGAAACTTACATAGCAGACGCCTTATCGCGAATCAAAATATGGAAAAATTTATTAGGCGAAACCCCAAATAGCCTAGCAGCAATAATACATAGTGCACAGGAAGACAATGAAAACCACCACAATTCATAAAAACCAACAAAGTTCACAAACTATGAATGAATATTTAATGAATATTTATGCACTAAGAAAAGTGTAGTTTGAAAAGTGAAGCCGATTTCATAGTTTTTCAAAACGTTTATATTGAAATAATTAAACCAAATAACCTAACAAAACTAATGAAATCCACAAAACAAGTGATTGATAACCAAACCTATGCAGACTACAAGGAAATTATCTTTAAAACCCATAAAGACTTATTGAATCCAGGTATCGAAAAAGTTACAGCACTTTTTAAAGAAAAATATTATTAACGCGATCATCAAAAACTTAAACAAAACATCATAAATTAATGCGAAATATGCAACATAGCTAAAACTGAACATAGAGATACTAAACTCATTTCAAACCACTCCGGAAACACTTATCAATAGAGAAAAATACGTCATGGATTTTTATATCATTGACAATTGACAATTTCTATCTTCTTTACACATTTATTCCAAATATGCTGCATTAATAGAAATGAATAGCAAAGATTGGCTCGAAAGAAAACGAGCAATCCTCCAAAATTTCAATCTAATGGGAAAACCAACCGAAATTAAAGCCGACAAAGACTCAGCACTCATATTTGCAACACTTCAATTATGGTTACAGTCCGAGAATGCTCAAATAACAATAACCACTTGTAAGAATGGAATATCTGACATAGAGAGTTTTTACAAAACAGTTAACGAAAAACTAAGAATAATTAACAGCGAGTCCGACCCAGAGAACACCTAACAACATTTGAAACAATATTCTATACTTACAGCCATAAAACAAAACATAAGACAACTGGTAGAACACCACCTGATATCTTCATATATGCCGGAGCCCCGCAGATAACACCCAAATAAACAAACTAAATAAAATAGCAAGTCTAACTGTAAAACACCCTGACTTTGAAATAGATACTAGGTTTAAGGAATCTACCAAAAACACTTTTAAAACAAGGTTGTATCAATAGAGAAATGCTAATAGAAGGTAACAACCTTATAAAAGCGTCAAACTGTTCAATTCAATTAGATGAAATAATAATCACAAGCACAATGTAGGATTATACACAAACAATTTATTTGCGCAATAATGTAACCAAATTAGAACCACTATCATACATTCAAGCCAAAGAAATTGTAAAAGAGCACACTAAAATGTGCAACACTTTTCAAATTCTAACCGTAACAACACTTTGCATAATCGTAAGTGCACATAATTTTGTATATTATCTATAAGTTCAAAGCATTACCCCAAAGAATAATTGTAAAGTATAAGAAACAAACAAAAAATCGGAAATAGAAGAACCAATAAATATACAACTACATGAAAATATTGTAGGCAATAGCAAATTAAATGAAACCGATAATATAATAATTAGCAATCACCCATTATATCCGAAAATATCCGACGGAGGACACGCTAGTTTCTTAGGGATGGGGAAGTGTCATATGTACCACACCCACAACACATACTATACTTGCACATACAGTCATATATTCAAATATAGCATATGTCCACAGCACTAATATCCAAGCCCTTATACATTAGACCTAGCAACTAAGCACACCACGTAAATATTGTAATACGATACACACCAACTGAAATTTGTAACAATAAACCTTAGAGGCCCAAAATTATATGGCGCATCCAAGCCGTCAAGTTGAATATTCTATTCATGTAAATTCCGTTATTTGGTCTCAAGCTCTCTCAAAACGTAGTTTGCTAAGCGACCGCAACAGATAGATAACCAATTCATATTTAGTGACAATAAAGAATATATTATATTTTTTTAAAGTTTCTAACCATGTAAAACTTAATTTGCGCACTCGGTAGGATACGTCGAAATAACTTAAGATCGGTAAGGGATAACTAAGTCGCGTATACAACAAACGTTTTTTCGATTACTAATCCGTATATGAACTTTGGGTCACTAGTAGTTCGTTGACATTGACCCTTTGGGAAATAAAGACTACCAGGTAGTGAACGAATATCACTATATAACAGTAATTACGACTAGATAAGAATATCTTCTGACCCCTGCAATATGCAATTAGTAGGTCTTTCTAATAAGATAAAAAACGATAATAATTATTTTTGGATTCTGCAGCAGTCGCATCAAAATAAAATAACCTAATATTCATACAAGCATAAAAAGCGGTCGTACACTTAGTTTAGTGAAACAGCTGTTCGTTGGAAACAAGCCTCTCTTGCACTTTCCGCAGCTACTATAAACATGCATTTTCTCCTTTTTCTCGCCCACTTGTTCGTTAGTTGTTGATCGAGGCGAATCGAAAAATATTTCTGAGCCACAGCCTTATAGCTTATCTCTATATATAAAACTGTTTGTCCTGACTGACTGACTGACTGACTGATTGGTGATCAACGCACAGCCCAAACCGTAAGAGCTAGGAAGCTAAAATTTTCAATATAGTTACCTTATGTGATGAAGGTGCACGTTAAGACGGGGTTTCGGGAGATTCCACCCGCAAGTGTGGAAAAATCGCGAAAAACGTTTGTATGTAACTTTTTTGTTTACCATCCGATCGGCCTCAACTTATTTTCAAAGATCTTTGTTCAAAATCATTTGAGGGGTGCTTCACACTTTTAGGAAATTCCAAACTTTATTTCAAACTTATTTTTAAAGCTCTACATAAGAACTTAACAAATATATATTTCAGCGATTTAGGAAATTCCACCCGCAAAAGTGGTAAATTGGCGGAAAACGGTTGTATGAAAGTTTTCTGTTTACCATCCGATCGGCCTCAAACTCATTTTCAAAGATCTATGTTCAAATTCATTTGAGGGGTGTTTCACACTTTTTGAAAAATCCATCCCTCCTTGGTGCAAACCGGGATCGAAAAAGAGCTATAAGAAAAATCATTTGAGACGTGTTTCACATTTTTCGCAAAATCTAAACTCCTTCGGTGGAAAATGCATTTCAAAGATTTTTTTGGTGAATTTTAAGTTTGTCCGATTTGCATGAAAGTTGTTTGATTCCCGTCCGATCAGTTTCAAAATCATTTTCAGAGCTTTTTGAACACATTGATTTTATAACATACGTGACACGGGCAAGGACGGTCTATACCCGCTAGTAACTTATAAAATTTGACAAAAAAAAACTTTTTATAACGTATTGTTGTTAAAAGCCAAAATTGACTTTAATTCTTGGCTAAGGTTTCAAAAAAGTTGCTAAAAAACATAAGCGACTCAACATTTGGAGGCATTGGCGAGATTTAATATTGCAGTGCATAAGAGCAAATTAAATATATTGCCAAACTAAAAATAAAAAAAAAAAGGTATTATTCAAGTGCAACAAAAGTATTGTGACTTCTTATAATTAGGCAATTGTAAAACGCCTATGTGTGCTGACAATTTACAGCTCCCAAAATTCACATATACATAGACGCCGCTAGTTGACTTTGGCGATCCCCCTTTTGTGCGGTCATTCGCCGGCTCAGCTTAAATAAATACGCTTGTACATAGGCAGCTGCACTCTTCGCATTTTTCGTGTGCGTTGTTCTTCAGCTATACAGCTTTGGTATTCCGATTTAGCGAGACTAGCGAGACTAGGGTATTGAAAGGTATTTATCTGACGAGAAAATTAATACCTCTTGTGCCACCGACTTAGAAGTACGTGTTCTTTTAATTGAACAAACTAAGTCTGCCTTTAATGCCGCGCATGACTTCCTGAATTTTGATGAATTGGCAGCAAATTACGCGATGATTTCGTCGAGGTGGTAGCCATGATTGAAGCTCGCGTTCGCGTAAATATTCAGCGAAGTCAATCTAACGTGCCGTCCCATTCAATCTTAGTTCATCATGAGGAGTTGTTAGCCCCAACCGTGATCGTGACCAACCGAACTCGCTTGCCCGAGCTCAAATTAGCTACGTTTTCCGGTGGCTACACCGAATATTCGGATTTCATCGCGATGTTTCGGTCGGTCGGCGACAAGGAAACCGAGCTGTCGAATATTGAACAGATGCAGCATCTCCGCTCACGTTTTTCTGCGTTGGATTCGGTTCGATCGTTGGAGTTTTCCGGTGCCAATTATCGTGTGGCTCTGGATATTCTGAAGAGAAGATTTAGTAATAAAAGTCTTGTTTTCCAGGCAAACATCAACGAGATTCTTGGGCTCAAGAGGGTAGATTCGGAATCGGCTTCAAAACTCCTTGAGTTCTCGGACAATTTCAATTCGCATATTCGTGCGTTGCAGACCTTGGGCAGTTTTGAGCGAATTTCAGGATGCATAATAGTGCAGACGCTGCTTTAAAAGTTGGACACTCAGAATCAGACCAAATGGGAGGAGGCCGCAGGCATTGACAAAATCCCGTCATCCGATGAGTTCTTCACATTTCTGGAAAGGCGTTGTCAAAGGCTGGAGAACGTGCAACATGCCATGTCATCCCATAGGAAGGAAGTCAAGAAACTGGCACTATGTTATAACTGCCTAAGGAAGGGACATCAAACTCGGTCTTGCAGTAGAAGTCATTGTCGTACTTGTGGGGGAAAACATCATACCCTACTGCACTTAGCTACATCACCAGATGCTAAAGCGTCGACAACATCACATACATTGCCCGCTTTGACCGCAGCTACTTCAATTTACGCTCACTCCAATACCCCTCTTGCTGTCCAAGGTCTTCAGTCTGGTGTTGTGCTCTTGGCCACTGTAGTGGTAACGGTAAAGAAAAGTTCTGGTTCGTCGATTTCTCAGTCTTCAGCGAAAATTGGGTCGGCATTCGCATCTGAAGGAGCTGTACTCGGCATTCATCAAAGAGTTTCTGGATCTGAATCACCTGTCGCAAGATAATCCAGAGTTGAGTGGCTGTTGTAAATACTTCCTCCCACACAATCGCGTCTTAAAGGAAGACAGCACCAAAATTAAGTTGCGTGTTGTGTTTGATGGCTCTGCGACAACTGAATCTGGATATTCTCATAATGATATGCTGATGGCAGGACCTATCATTCAACCTAAATTGTTCCACGTCCTGATCTGATTTCACAACTATCCTGTTGCTTAGACAGTTGACATTTGCAAAATATATCGCTGTGTCCTTGTGACTGCGCCTGATAGTTATTTCAGCTGCATCCTATGGTCGCGTGGCAATTTCAAGCTTCGAAAGTAGTGTTCCAGTCCCCAAGAAGTCCTCGATGGAATAGGTGATGAAGAAAGGGAACAATATTTGAAGTTCGATGATGGTAGCGATGTCACCAAACATCCATCCAAACCAAACACGAAGACCCGTTTTACAAAAAAAACATATAAATCACGCAAAACTAAATCACCTTATTGTTCGCCTCTTTGGATCATACCCAAAAAGAAAAATGCATCCGGGAAACAAAAATTTAGAATATTCATTGACTATCGAAGCCTTAATGAAGTAACAGCTGATGACAAATACCCTATACCAGCAATGGATATATACTCGACATACTTGGTAAATGTCAGTATTTCACTACCATTGACCTCGTGAAAGGTTTTTGTCAGATCCAAATGGACGAAAACTCAATTCCTAAGATCTACAAGGATATGGACGACAAAATTGCATACTCCACTTCTTTGGAGGAACATATATTGTCATTGAGGAATTATTCACAAAACTAAGGGAGGCTAATCTAAAACAACAATTAGATACATGTATGAAACCTAGCCCAGCCAAAATCGAGGCAATACAAAAATACCCAATACCTTCAACAGCGAAGGGAATCAAATAATTTTTAGAACTTTGCTATTTTTACCGAAAGTTCATCCCAAATTTTGCAAAAATATCGGATCCAATGGCAGCAATATTGAAAAAAGGTGCAGTCATAAACACCAAAGATAAACAGTACATAAAGCATTCGAAAAATTAAAGCTACTTATCATGTCCGATCCGGTACTAGTATATCATAATTTCAAGAAACAATTATCCCAAGATCATAAACCAATCTGTTATGCCAGCAGAACAATAAATGAACAGGAAGTCAACTATTCGGCAATAGAAAAGAAACTTTTAGCTATTGTCTGGGCCACTAAATACTTAAGGTCCTATCTTTTTGGAAAGAAATTCGAGATATTTAGTGATCCCAAACCCCTGGTTTGGTTGAGTAGTATGAAAGAACCCAATATGAAGCTACAGAGATGGAAAATTAAGCTGAGTTTGATTACCATATGAAGTATGTTCCAGGTAAAGAAACTTACATAGCAGACGCCTTATCGCGAATCAAAATATGGAAAAATTTATTAGGCGAAACCCCAAATAGCCTAGCAGCAATAATACATAGTGCACAGGAAGACAATGAAAACCACCACAATTCATAAAAACCAACAAAGTTCACAAACTATGAATGAATATTTAATGAATATTTATGCACTAAGAAAAGTGTAGTTTGAAAAGTGAAGCCGATTTCATAGTTTTTCAAAACGTTTATATTGAAATAATTAAACCAAATAACCTAACAAAACTAATGAAATCCACAAAACAAGTGATTGATAACCAAACCTATGCAGACTACAAGGAAATTATCTTTAAAACCCATAAAGACTTATTGAATCCAGGTATCGAAAAAGTTACAGCACTTTTTAAAGAAAAATATTATTAACGCGATCATCAAAAACTTAAACAAAACATCATAAATTAATGCGAAATATGCAACATAGCTAAAACTGAACATAGAGATACTAAACTCATTTCAAACCACTCCGGAAACACTTATCAATAGAGAAAAATACGTCATGGATTTTTATATCATTGACAATTGACAATTTCTATCTTCTTTACACATTTATTCCAAATATGCTGCATTAATAGAAATGAATAGCAAAGATTGGCTCGAAAGAAAACGAGCAATCCTCCAAAATTTCAATCTAATGGGAAAACCAACCGAAATTAAAGCCGACAAAGACTCAGCACTCATATTTGCAACACTTCAATTATGGTTACAGTCCGAGAATGCTCAAATAACAATAACCACTTGTAAGAATGGAATATCTGACATAGAGAGTTTTTACAAAACAGTTAACGAAAAACTAAGAATAATTAACAGCGAGTCCGACCCAGAGAACACCTAACAACATTTGAAACAATATTCTATACTTACAGCCATAAAACAAAACATAAGACAACTGGTAGAACACCACCTGATATCTTCATATATGCCGGAGCCCCGCAGATAACACCCAAATAAACAAACTAAATAAAATAGCAAGTCTAACTGTAAAACACCCTGACTTTGAAATAGATACTAGGTTTAAGGAATCTACCAAAAACACTTTTAAAACAAGGTTGTATCAATAGAGAAATGCTAATAGAAGGTAACAACCTTATAAAAGCGTCAAACTGTTCAATTCAATTAGATGAAATAATAATCACAAGCACAATGTAGGATTATACACAAACAATTTATTTGAGCAATAATGTAACCAAATTAGAACCATTGTATCAATAGAGAAATGCTAATAGAAGGTAACAACCTTATAAAAGCGTCAAACTGTTCAATTCAATTAGATGAAATAATAATCACAAGCACAATGTAGGATTATACACAAACAATTTATTTGAGCAATAATGTAACCAAATTAGAACCACTATCATACATTCAAGCCAAAGAAATTGTAAAAGAGCACACTAAAATGTGCAACACTTTTCAAATTCTAACCGTAACAACACTTTGCATAATCGTAAGTGCACATAATATTGTATATTATCTATAAGTTCAAAGCATTACCCCAAAGAATAATTGTAAAGTATAAGAAACAAACAAAAAATCGGAAATAGAAGAACCAATAAATATACAACTACATGAAAATATTGTAGGCAATAGCAAATTAAATGAAACCGATAATATAATAATTAGCAATCACCCATTATATCCGAAAATATCCGACGGAGGACACGCTAGTTTCTTAGGGATGGGGAAGTGTCATATGTACCACACCCACAACACATACTATACTTGCACATACAGTCATATATTCAAATATAGCATATGTCCACAGCACTAATATCCAAGCCCTTATACATTAGACCTAGCAACTAAGCACACCACGTAAATATTGTAATACGATACACACCAACTGAAATTTGTAACAATAAACCTTAGAGGCCCAAAATTATATGGCGCATCCAAGCCGTCAAGTTGAATATTCTATTCATGTAAATTCCGTTATTTGGTCTCAAGCTCTCTCAAAACGTAGTTTGCTAAGCGACCGCAACAGATAGATAACCAATTCATATTTAGTGACAATAAAGAATATATTATATTTTTTTAAAGTTTCTAACCATGTAAAACTTAATTTGCGCACTCGGTAGGATACGTCGAAATAACTTAAGATCGGTAAGGGATAACTAAGTCGCGTATACAACAAACGTTTTTTCGATTACTAATCCGTATATGAACTTTGGGTCACTAGTAGTTCGTTGACATTGACCCTTTGGGAAATAAAGACTACCAGGTAGTGAACGAATATCACTATATAACAGTAATTACGACTAGATAAGAATATCTTCTGACCCCTGCAATATGCAATTAGTAGGTCTTTCTAATAAGATAAAAAACGATAATAATTATTTTTGGATTCTGCAGCAGTCGCATCAAAATAAAATAACCTAATATTCATACAAGCATAAAAAGCGGTCGTACACTTAGTTTAGTGAAACAGCTGTTCGTTGGAAACAAGCCTCTCTCGCACTTTCCGCAGCTACTATAAACATGCATTTTCTCCTTTTTCTCGCCCACTTGTTCGTTAGTTGTTGATCGAGGCGAATCGAAAAATATTTCTGAGCCACAGCCTTATAGCTTATCTCTATATATAAAACTGTTTGTCCTGACTGACTGACTGACTGACTGATTGGTGATCAACGCACAGCCCAAACCGTAAGAGCTAGGAAGCTGAAATTTTCAATATAGTTACCTTATGTGATGAAGGTGCACGTTAAGACGGGGTTTCGGGAAATTCCACCCGCAAGTGTGGAAAAATCGCGAAAAACGTTTGTATGTAACTTTTTTGTTTACCATCCGATCGGCCTCAACTTATTTTCAAAGATCTTTGTTCAAAATCATTTGAGGGGTGCTTCACACTTTTAGGAAATTCCAAACTTTATTTCAAACTTATTTTTAAAGCTCTACATAAGAACTTAACAAATATATATTTCAGCGATTTAGGAAATTCCACCCGCAAAAGTGGTAAATTGGCGGAAAACGGTTGTATGAAAGTTTTCTGTTTACCATCAGATCGGCCTCAAACTCATTTTCAAAGATCTATGTTCAAATTCATTTGAGGGGTGTTTCACACTTTTTGAAAAATCCATCCCTCCTTGGTGCAAACCGGGATCGAAAAAGAGCTATAAGAAAAATCATTTGAGACGTGTTTCACATTTTTCGCAAAATCTAAACTCCTTCGGTCGAAAATGCATTTCAAAGATTTTTTTGGTGAATTTTAAGTTTGTCCGATTTGCATGAAAGTTGTTTGATTCCCGTCCGATCAGTTTCAAAATCATTTTCAGAGCTTTTTGAACACATTGATTTTATAACATACGTGACACGGGCAAGGACGGTCTATACCCGCTAGTAACTTATAAAATTTGACAAAAAAAAACTTTTTATAACGTATTGTTGTTAAAAGCCAAAATTGACTTTAATTCTTGGCTAAGGTTTCAAAAAAGTTGCTAAAAAACATAAGCGACTCAACATTTGGAGGCATTGGCGAGATTTAATATTGCAGTGCATAAGAGCAAATTAAATATATTGCCAAACTAAAAATAAAAAAAAAAGGTATTATTCAAGTGCAACAAAAGTATTGTGACTTCTTATAATTAGGCAATTGTAAAACGCCTATGTGTGCTGACAATTTACAGCTCCCAAAATTCACATATACATAGACGCCGCTAGTTGACTTTGGCGATCCCCCTTTTGTGCGGTCATTCGCCGGCTCAGCTTAAATAAATACGCTTGTACATAGGCAGCTGCACTCTTCGCATTTTTCGTGTGCGTTGTTCTTCAGCTATACAGCTTTGGTATTCCGATTTAGCGAGACTAGCGAGACTAGGTATATAGAAAGGTATTTATCTGACGAGAAAATTAATACCTCTTGTGCCACCGACTTAGAAGTACGTGTTCTTTTAATTGAACAAACTAAGTCTGCCTTTAATGCCGCGCATGACTTCCTGAATTTTGATGAATTGGCAGCAAATTACGCGATGATTTCGTCGAGGTGGTAGCCATGATTGAAGCTCGCGTTCGCGTAAATATTCAGCGAAGTCAATCTAACGTGCCGTCCCATTCAATCTTAGTTCATCATGAGGAGTTGTTAGCCCCAACCGTGATCGTGACCAACCGAACTCGCTTGCCCGAGCTCAAATTAGCTACGTTTTCCGGTGGCTACACCGAATATTCGGATTTCATCGCGATGTTTCGGTCGGTCGGCGACAAGGAAACCGAGCTGTCGAATATTGAACAGATGCAGCATCTCCGCTCACGTTTTTCTGCGTTGGATTCGGTTCGATCGTTGGAGTTTTCCGGTGCCAATTATCGTGTGGCTCTGGATATTCTGAAGAGAAGATTTAGTAATAAAAGTCTTGTTTTCCAGGCAAACATCAACGAGATTCTTGGGCTCAAGAGGGTAGATTCGGAATCGGCTTCAAAACTCCTTGAGTTCTCGGACAATTTCAATTCGCATATTCGTGCGTTGCAGACCTTGGGCAGTTTTGAGCGAATTTCAGGATGCATAATAGTGCAGACGCTGCTTTAAAAGTTGGACACTCAGAATCAGACCAAATGGGAGGAGGCCGCAGGCATTGACAAAATCCCGTCATCCGATGAGTTCTTCACATTTCTGGAAAGGCGTTGTCAAAGGCTGGAGAACGTGCAACATGCCATGTCATCCCATAGGAAGGAAGTCAAGAAACTGGCACTATGTTATAACTGCCTAAGGAAGGGACATCAAACTCGGTCTTGCAGTAGAAGTCATTGTCGTACTTGTGGGGGAAAACATCATACCCTACTGCACTTAGCTACATCACCAGATGCTAAAGCGTCGACAACATCACATACATTGCCCGCTTTGACCGCAGCTACTTCAATTTACGCTCACTCCAATACCCCTCTTGCTGTCCAAGGTCTTCAGTCTGGTGTTGTGCTCTTGGCCACTGTAGTGGTAACGGTAAAGAAAAGTTCTGGTTCGTCGATTTCTCAGTCTTCAGCGAAAATTGGGTCGGCATTCGCATCTGAAGGAGCTGTACTCGGCATTCATCAAAGAGTTTCTGGATCTGAATCACCTGTCGCAAGATAATCCAGAGTTGAGTGGCTGTTGTAAATACTTCCTCCCACACAATCGCGTCTTAAAGGAAGACAGCACCAAAATTAAGTTGCGTGTTGTGTTTGATGGCTCTGCGACAACTGAATCTGGATATTCTCTTAATGATATGCTGATGGCAGGACCTATCATTCAACCTAAATTGTTCCACGTCCTGATCTGATTTCACAACTATCCTGTTGCTCTGACAGTTGACATTTGCAAAATATATCGCTGTGTCCTTGTGACTGCGCCTGATAGTTATTTCAGCTGCATCCTATGGTCGCGTGGCAATTTCAAGCTTCGAAAGTAGTGTTCCAGTCCCCAAGAAGTCCTCGATGGAATAGGTGATGAAGAAAGGGAACAATATTTGAAGTTCGATGATGGTAGCGATGTCACCAAGGCCATAGTGTTGTATGGGATCCAGCGATCGACCAGTTGGTAATTTTATTTTCTGTTCTAGATTTCACTGTTAACCCCTGCAGGAGCGTAGTTCTGTCTATTGTTGCCCGGTTTTATGATCCGCTTGGACTTTTGGGTCCAGTCATAACTAAAGCAAAGACCTTTCATCAACAGCTTTGTATAGACCAATTAACTTGGGATGAAAGTAGTGTAAGTTACATTTTTGGCGGAGCGAGAGCGCATTACAGCTTTATCACTCGCTATGGGAGCGAAATCGCCTTTCTTCGCCGCCTTAGCTTTATTTTGCCTTAAGAAGTTAAGTTGTCGAATAATAACATAGCAATTAGCACGAGAACGTATAATCTGCCTTTTAAAGCAACCAAAGTTTGTTTTTTAATTATATAAAATAATATAATTTTTCATGGAGCCCCCGGGTGGACAGTTTTAAAAGATAATTTTGCGTATTAAATAAAATCACGTGGTTTAAGTTCAAGTAGCTGTGGCTCGCGAGTTAGTTGAATTGAAAAGAAAAATTATTTCGCGTCGGCCGGGAATAATTAAAAAATAAATCTATCCTGCTGCCACCATTGGAGAATGCCAAGGAAAGTAGCTTCCAAAGTGGAACGTCCGGAACAGCAGGTACTGTGCTAATAATTGAAAGCCCAACTCTATTGGCTCGGTTGCGCTAATGAAGCAAACGCTTTCAATTCTTGGCACTTATGTAAAGTAGTTGAGCATAAATAACATTTGCATGTCCTTACTAACCGCTTTGGATATTTATACATATAATTAATTTTGCTTATAGTTTGTCGTTTCCCCCTTCTTGCCATCACTCTCAACCACTGTAAATTATACAGTTGTCCGAGACCAAGCGCTTGTATATAAGTGCAGTACACGCATACATACACACGGTGGCTGTGCAATTCTTGTTGTACGCATTTTTCGATGGCGCGTTTCGGTCAAGAGAAGCTCGCTCCCCTACGCTTTATTGATCAGGCATAACAGTTTTTTTAATTTGTTTTGGCAATTCGATTTTAAATTAAATTAATAATTATTAAATCAAATTTAGAGTCAAATATGGCTACTAAGGAAAGTTTTGACGATTCATTAAAGAAACGCAATATGTCCGTTAAAAGCATAATACGTTTAAATGATCAAATAATAAAGGGTAAATTAAACCTAGAATCTACAGAGTTGGAATGCAGATTAGAAATGCTGGTCTCGCATATAGATAAAGCGTTAAAATATCAGACTCGAGTAGAAACTATTGACTGTATAACGACGGAAGCTCATCTAAGGTCCGTTATCAAGACATTAAGTCCTGCAACACCTGCAAGCATGCCAGATGCGGCTCCACGCACACGTCTTCCGCATCTAGCACTTCCCAAGTTTAGTGTAAAATACTCAGAGTTTAAAAATTATATTAGCCTGTCCGAAACTCTTGTTCATAAAGATCAAGGGATCCCGAGCATAGAGAAATTCAATCATCTGATCTCATGTCTCTCTGCTGAAGATAGACGCACTGTTAGAGCGTTTCAAGTGCACAAGTGCAGAGTATGCAGTCGTTCTCATAACACACTGTTGCATACGTACTCTGCCGTTTCTAACGTTCGAGCGTTACCACCATCCCTTCGCAGAGGATCAACCATCGACTTCACATGCTATGCATGCGAATGTGTCTGATAGCGTAATCCTAACTATCGCAGTTGTTAGCGTTAAAACGAGAAGTGGCGAGTTCATTTTGGCTAGAGCTTTACTCGATTCTGGTTCACAAATGAATTTTAGAACAGATTAGCTAGCAAAACGATTGCAGCTGCGTAGAGAGGAGGCTAGTATCAGCTTACTTGGTATTGCTCAATGCAATACTCAACTAAGGAAGAGTTCTCATTAGATTTGTGGATTTTGAAGACCATTTCGGGTTACCAGCCTGACCATACGGTCAATGTCAGTGATTGGAAAATCCCGGAGAACCTGCAATTGGCTGATCCATAAGTAACAGAAGATCAACATGCTCATCGGAGCTGAGAAGTTCTTTGAGCGTTTGTTTGTCGGTCACATTAAACCAGGTCCGAATTGTCTGATTCTGCAAAAGACACTAGTTGGCTGGATTGACTCAGGGCGTTACACGCCGTCAAGTCATGAGAAGACTCATACTAATAATTTGAGTTGTCAAGAAAAGTCATACCTCGATAGACAAAACGTTGCAGAAATTTTGGTCATTGGAGGAGTTGCCTGCAGCCAAAAAGGTCCGAACAGTTGAACACCAGTTATGTGAGAGCCACTTTCTAGATAATTTGGATATATTGCCGTCAAGTAGATTTAAAGTAAGACTGCCATTCAAATCAGATCCCAATCAGCTTTTCAACTCCTTCGAGGTTGCTAGGCGTCGTTTTCTGTCGCTTAAAAGACGCTTGTCTCGAGATCCCGAGCTCATGGAGGAATATTTAACTTTAGGTCACATGTCTAAAATAGATGATCAGATTCCAAGTACTCTACACTTCTTCATTCCGTATCAGTGTGTTTTAAGACCACAAAGACATCGACCAAGTGACGCGTTGTGTCGGACATCATCTCAAATTGCGTTAAATGACCTTCTAATGGTTGGACCGTCCATTTTAGAGGAGCTATATTCGACTGTGCTTCGATTTAGAATCTACAAATATGCATTGACAGCTGACATCAAAAAAATGTATAGGCAGGTCATGCTGCATGAAGCAGATCGAGATTTCCAGCTCGTAGCGTGGAGAAAGAACCCATCTGACTCTTTGAGGTTCTTCAGGTTAAACACTGTAACTTACGGCACTGCGCCCACCCCGTTCTTGGCAATACGGTGTTTAACAAAGCTAAGCGAAATGAGCGAGTCATCACAACCTAAAGCTGCTGATGTTATCAGGCACAACTTTTAGGTCGATGATTTACTGACTGATGCTGCATGCGTAGAGAACCTTCAGACAATTAAGTCTGCAGTGTCGCAAATACTTTAAAGTACAGGTTTCGAACTAACCAAATGGTTTTCGAATTCTCTTGAGTTATCCGCAGTCACACTGCAGAAGGTTATCGTATTTCATTGTTGACAGCCAAATCTAAAGTAAATCTAATCGTCGGCCATCGAGGAGTCCAACAAACCGTCCATCGCGAAAACGCGACGAGCTTCGTCGGAGCAAGTCGCCAATTTCAGGAGTTGCAAGCTCGAATCGAGGAAGAGGCGGACACAATTCGCGAATTCGCATCAAAAAGCGGATGCGAATTTGCGTTCATACCGCCAAGAGCTCCGCACTTCGGGTTCTGTGGGAGGCAGGTGTGAAGTCTGCAAAGCACCTACTCCTACGGACCGTAGGCAGCCTGCTGCTAACGGCCGAAGAGCTGCACAGCTGCAGTGGAAGCCGTCCTCAATTCCAGGCCCCTGGGAACAATATGCGAGGACCCAAGCGATGGCGAGGCTCTAACGCCAGGCCACCTACTGGTGGGACGCCCATTAAGGGCTCTGCCAGCAGTGGGGTCCCCGGACCAGCAGAGTCTTACCTGCTTGCATCGATGGCGAGCTATCACGTTGCTCAAGCAACAGTTTTGGCGGCGATAGTCAAAGGAGTATGTGCTCGGACTCCAAGTGCGGAGCAAGTGGCACCATCGCCTGACAAACGTCATCGTGGGGGAGCTGGTGGTCGTCGCCGAGGAAAATCTGCCGCCCCAGCAGTGGCTGATCGGCAGAGTGACGGCGGTGCACGCAGGAGAGGACGGCGTCGTAAGAGTGGCAGAAATAAGGACGGATAGCGGCGGAAAATTTAAAAGGCCGATCCACAAGTTAGATCGGCTACCTGTCAAATGAAGCGCTTCATGGTGGCCGGTGTTGTCGCAGATCCGCACATTACTTCAAAAAAATGAATTTGAGTCTGGTGTAAGTTAGGTTTAGGGCGGAGCGAAAGCGCAGTATAGCTTGATCACTCGCTCTGGGAGCTAATTCGCCTCGCTTTACCGCCTTAGCTTTATTTAGGCTTAAGAAGTTCAGTTGTCGAATATTATTCCTTACAAAGCGATAAGCACGAAAATGCATAATCTGCATTTTAAAGCCTCCAAAGTTTATTTTTTATTTATATATGTGGGGCGAAGCTATGTGCACAACCATCTTCATCAGCCAGTTCTACTGCTAGTGTGATTCGTCTGTTGTTCTATCCTGGATAAGAGATGAGCCCTTCAAATTCCATGTTTACGTGGCAAATCGTGTGGCTGCCATACAAGAATTTACCGACAGTATGGAGTGGCGATATGCTCTGACGGACAGAAATCGGATTAGTTTCATGGCTCATCGTATCTATTAGATGGTCGCCAAATTGTCCTGTGACTTGTCTTCCTGAAAGTCCAACCATTGAATTAAGGAAAAGAATGCTGATCATCAAATCTCTAATACGGATTTAACTCTTGCTTGGCTCCATGCAGCGCATGTGGGTGATCTCCGTGTGGGTGGCCGGCTTACCAATTCGTCTCTAGACTATGATGCGCAACATCCCGTTATTTTGCTTCGGCGTCATGCAATCACCTTAGCTTTCATCGCTCAGTTTTATGAAAGGAATATATATACTGGTCCCCGTGCACTTCTGTCCAAAATTCGACTTCAATATTGGCCGATTGGTGGATTGAGAACAGTCTCTAAAGCAGGTAGTAGATGTGTGTGGTGCTTCAAGCGAAGCCAATTTCATCGAGCCAGTGATAGCAAGGTTTCCAAAGGAACGTCTGGGAGCCGTTCGGACGTTCACCGTAACTGGAGTCGATTGTTGCGGTCCTCTCTTCTAAAAGTCAGAAGTTCGTACGAGACCGCCCATCAAGTGCTACGTTAGCGTACTCATCGGCTTCAGCAGCAAGGCCATGCACTTAGAGCTACTCAAAGACCTATCGACTGCTACATTTTGGAGTGCCCTAAAACGATTCATCGCCACTCGGGGCAAACCCAGACGCATTGGGTCCGACATCGCAACAAACTTTTGGGGCGAAGAACGAGCTGGTAGATTTTAACGTCTCCTCCTTAGCGATCCCTACGTGGAAGCAATTCAGCAGTTTTGTCTCGCAGATGTCACAGAGTGGAAATTCCCCCTCGTTCTCTGCACTTTGCTGGACTATTGGAGTCGGCAGTGAGCTCCGAACTCTTGTTTGCCAAATTGCAGCCATTGTACTCACACCCATTATTCTCGATTTCAGAAAACCCATCAAACCTAGATGCCCTGACTCCTGCTCATCTACTGTTTGGTGGTCCTCCAACAGCGATCATCAAGCCAGATTTAAGAAAATTAAACTACGACCACTATTTCTGAGCCACAGCCTATTAGCTTATAGCTTATAAAATTCGACAAATAAACTTATTATGGCGTATTGTTGTGAAAAGCCAAAATTGACTTCAGTTATTGGCTTAGGTTTCAAAGCAGTTGCTAAAAAACATTAGCGGCTCAAAAATTATAATAAAAATAACCACATAATTAACTCAAATCAATAGATCGTACAAAGTGCAAAAGTATAAACAATCACAAATAAATTACGTGACAGACTTTTCATGATGTAAGCTATTTGCGACTTTACGTCGACACACAAACTTAAACAAGTATCACAAAGGAAGGGGCTATATGAAAATAGTGTATCCGATAGGCCGAAAGCTAATACCGCCCTAAATAATCAAAATAAAAATCGTAGGATCAAAAGTAAGCTTCAGCAAAATTCAATTTTCCAATCAACTAGTTCAAATAGTTATGCCAACGCAAGCCAAAACCAAAGTGATAAAGCACAAAATAAACAGTGCACTAAATCCGAAGAGAACCAGAAGGCTTACCACGAGTTCCAACAGAAAGGAAATCAGCGCAGAACCCAAAAATAACTAGTTTAGGTTGGAACTCCTAGACAAAAAGAAAAAAGATTTAAAAAAAAAGTGCTACACAAGTGTTGTGACAAACAGTATCGCGAAAGTGACAAAACGAAAATCAAAATCTCTTTATTGCTCACCAATTCGGATTGTACCAACGAGAAGTAATGCATCATGAAAATAAAATTTCGAATGGTAATTGACTATCGAAATCTTAATGAAACAACAATTGATGATAAATAACCTATACCGGTCATGGTTGAAATTTTGGTGATTAGGTAATTGCTAATGTTTCACTATCATTGATCTTGAAAAGGTTTCCATCAAATTCAAATGGCAGTAATCTCACTAGCCAAATTAGTCTTTTCAACAAAAAATAGACATGACAAATCGAGTGTATTCGTATAGCCATTTGGGTTAAAAAAGTAATATCATTTCTTGGACTTTGCGGTTTATAGAAAATTATCCCCAGCTTTGCTAAAATAGGCAAACCAATGATATTAAAATAAAAGAGAGAAAGGTGCAACAATTCACACCACCAATATATTATATAAATGAGCATTTGAACAATTAAAAGTATTAATTATGTCTGTTCCGATATTAAATTTACTGATACGAGTAATAGCGCTGTAGGTGCAGTGTTATTGCAATATCATAGACCAGTCTGTTATGCCAGTAGAACCCTAAACGAACATAACATGAATAGAGGAACTACTTTTAGCTAGTGTCCGGGGCACTAATCAGTTCAAGTCCTATATTTATGGAAGAACATTCGAAATTCTTCGTGATCACAGAACCTTAGTTTGGCCTCATAATATAAAAGTACCAAACATGAAATTCCAGAGGTGGCGAATCAAGCTAAATGAGTTTGATTTCCGAATCAAATATGTACCAGGGAAACAAAATCATATTGCCGATGCAGTATCTCGAAAAAAAGTTAGAAGAAAATTGAATAGGGGAAGCTCCTAACAGTATGGTGGCAATTATACATAGTGCTCAAGAAGAAAGTCAAAGTCATATATCCATAACTGAAAGAACAATTAATTATTATAACAGGTAAATCGAATTTATAAAAAATAACGATTGCCTTATGGGTGATGTGTCCAGGTGCCCTCCTTTATCTGTTTCTGAAGATGTATATCATACCTTAGAGGTTGCAATGTTCAATTACAATCCTCTTATATCCTATTCACCAACAACAAATAAGCTTGCTTTGGCAAAGGAGACTTGCTCCTTGCTTAATCAACGTATTCATGCAACTGACTGGTCTTTTTTATATGACTCGATTGAATTGAATATTGCTCTTAACTTTATTTTATAACACCCTGAATTCCCTCTTCGATGAATTTATTCTCATCTCAATCCCTTCGAGGGCTTCTTCTAAGCCACCCTGGATTAATCCCGGACTGAGAATTACCTTACTAGTTGCAAAAAGCAATATGCACAAACACACAGAGACAGTTTTAAAATTTTCCAAACTTGAAGCGTAAATCTTTAATTTTCCATCTTCATTTTCTCTAGGGATAGATAAAGCTAGCAATGCTAGCCTCTTTGCTGATTTTTTCCAATCAACTTACTCCCCTCTCTGTTCTAATAATAATTCTTTCCCTTATAATATTTCTTCGTCTAGTTCTATAATTGCTCCTATTATTTACCATTCCTCTCTCCTTTCTGCTAAAAACTCAAACTCGTCTCGGCCTGCCAATATTCCTCGTTGTCTACTCAAGGAGTGTACTGCTTTCCTTCTTCGTCCTTTGCAAAATTGATAGATTCCCGTGAATCTTCTGTCTTTCTATCTCTTTAAAAAGATTCTTATATCATTCCTCTTCACAAGAAAGGTGGAAAGTCTGATATAAAATATTACAGGGGTATAGCAAAACTGTCCGCTATCCCTAAATTATTAGAAAAATTATCACATCGACTTTGCAGAATTTCTGCAAATCAGTTATTTCCCCTGTTCAACATGGATTCATAAAGAATCGGTCAACTACGACCAGCCTGCTTGAATTTACTTCCTTGGTAAATGATTTTTTTCTTTCGAGAACGCAAACTAATGTCATTTACACTTACTTCAGTAAGGCGTTGGACTCTGTGCATCATGAACTTGTACTCCTTAAAAGTGACCGCTTAAGTTTCTCTCCGTCTCTTTTGCTGTGGATATCATCGTATTTAAAATGTAGGACCTAAAGAGTAATGCTGAGGTTGACTACCTCGAAACAGGTGCACGTCACTTCTGGTGTTCCTCAAGGTAGTCATCTTAGACCATTACTCTTTACTCTTTTAATAAACGATCACCCCTTTGTTATGTCATATGCCCATGTACGCCATTGCAACGCATACTTAGAGTTAAGGACCTAGGCGTTCTATTTTATTCTAAGCTCTGCTTCAATCTTCATATAGCTACCAGCGTTAATGAGGTCAAAGGTGTTTTTGGTTTATAAAACGTTGGTCTAAAGAGTCTTATGATCCCTTCATAACCAAACTTCTATACCCTTATCTTGTACGCCGTATCCTTGAATACTCCTCTGTCATCTGGTCTCCGTAGTATATTAATAGACAGGGTCGCATTGAGTCAGCTTAGAATCAATTTCTGCCTTTTGCCCTACGAGGTTCAAATTGGGACCCCAAGCTTTGGTTTTCGTCAAGATAAAGTTTCATGCTTAATTTTCGGTCACCGACAAAAAAAAAACCTATTTTTGGCAGCTTGCAATTACATCTATCTGCTGAGAGTTCGACCATCATATCCGTTACCTATATAGACCATTGCCCATATCTGAGCATAGCACACTGTAACTATATCCGCACATTAATGGTTCAATATTCGAAAGCGCCATCTTCGTGCCCCCTATCGTCCTTACAACTATACAGTCCTTACAGTCACAAAATAATTACCCGACAGGCATTTCATGATATTAGGTAGATACGACATTACGTCGACACAAAAACTTAAATAAGTAGCAAATAGGGAGGGGTTATATACAAATAGTGTATCCGATTGGGCGAAAGCTAATAACCCCCAAATTAATCAAAATAACAATCGTAGGATCAGGAGAAACTGTCAGCAAAATTCAATTTCCCAAACACCAGTTTAAATAGTTATGCCATCGCAAGCCAAAACCAAAATTAGTAAGCACAAAATAAACAGTGCACTAAATCCGAAGAGAACTCTTCTTGTACTTTTATTTTATTAGTATAGTTTTAATTCTGTTCCATTAATATTTGAATATGTTTGTCTATTCTACTGCTTTCTTCAGCATTCTATTGCTATCTTCAGCATTCATATTACCTGATATGGTTTCAATTATAGATCTTAAGCCATTAAGCCATGGGTAAAAGGGGTGTAATGTATTTGTGCAAATGTATGTAACAGGCAGAAGCATCTCCGATCCAATATAGTATGTATATTCTTTATCAGCATAAATAGCCGAGTCGATCTAGCCATGCCCGAAGGCCGGTCCGTCTGTCCGTCCGTATGCATGAATGCAAGGACATCAGAACCTATAAGAGCTAGAGACTTGAAATTTGCAACTTAGGTCCTCCTACCGCACGTAGGAGTTTGTTTCCGATAATCGATAAGATGCCCCGTTTCCAAGTAAACGATTTTGGCTGGCCATGCGTTAGCGGCAAGTAGCGCAAATTACAAGACTTTGTGTATACTTGTAGACACACATAAACTGGCACGTCCTTATTGAATTTTATCAACAGCATTGCAATTGCAATTGTATTGTATTCTGTGCTGTGTTTATGAGATGCTTTTTAATCCGTTTTTTATACCCTGAACCCATAGAAAATGGGTAAAAAGGGTATAATGTATTTGTGCAAATGTATGTAAGACGCAGAAGGAAGCATCTTCGACCCCATAAAGTATATATATTCTTGATCAGCATCAACAGCCGAATCGATCAAGCCATGTCCGTCTGTCAGTCCACCTGTCCGTCCGTATATATGAACGCACGATTATCATAGCCTATAAGAGCTAGAGACTTGAAATTTGGACCGTAGGTCCTCCTAGTGCCCGCGCAGTACGAGTTTGTGTCCGATAATCTATAACTATCCCCGTTTCTAGGTTTTAAGAGCTAGAGTCACCATTGACATGTAGCTTCTAGAATAGTATATATATAGTGACATATTCACAACAACAGCATTTTGAACCACTGTTATTCATAAGCTACATTGCAGGGCATAACCCACTGTGTGTGTTACAAATTGAATAATCATAACAATAACATGCCTTCTGCATCCGAATTCAAATAACGCTAACAGCAGCAAAAATCCTAAGAGCAGAATGCCTTCTGCAGCCAAGCTCACATATTGTCAACAATAATTTATAAACAAAAACTGACCAACAGAATCTCTGCAGCCAAGCTCACATATTGTCAACAATCATTTATAAGCAAAAACTGATCAACAGAAAGGCGCTAGCATAAACAAGCTGCAGCGGCTGTCCCTTTGCAAAAAGTCACGTACTCCAATTATTATTTAGCTTTAAATATAGCGTAAGCCAATTTTTGTACTTCAGTCTTAATCCAGATATTCAACATAATAAACTGATAAAAATTCACTCTCGTGAAATAAAGTCTTTTTATTCAAACTTATAACTACGTTATTGGCGCAGCCGGTAGGATAGCATTTTGTGAAAAGAAATAAATTAAAGTTCGTGAGTGATACGATCAATTAAAGAGAGGCTTATCCATACAACTGGTGTCTTCTCTGATCAACAAGTGTAATTGTGCACAGTATTACAACTAAATCGAATATATTTCAACTCCAAAATTCGCTATCCGCAAAAGAACTTAACGTGTCAAAACAATTCAAGCAACGTATAAATCCAATTCGGTCGTTGCAACACAAAGTGAATTTCGTGACACAAACTAAATACCTAAAATTATTAAAAAAAAAAATGGAGCAACCAGATGGCTCTCATGTGGCTGCACTTGCAGCAATGAATAAATTAAACGACCAAAATTTAAACCAATTGCTTCAACAAATACGGAACGTGCCAGCCTTTGAGACCCTATAACCCTGGGTCCATTTTTCAGAAGGATGGATAACCTGCTTCAACTGTACTCTACTCACAATGAACGACAACAATGCAACATATTCGGGGCGATTGAGCTCCAGATATCCGGAGATGCCCAGAAGGTTCCTAGAATGCTGCAAATCAACAACTGGTCCCAACTGAGGGAAGCTTTAATCTCCGAATACAAGACGCAAACACCCGTGGAAGAACTACTGCGAAGACTATATAATACCAATTATCAAGGTAATTTACGTAAATTTTGTAGGGAGGTAGAGGCTAAGATAATAATTATAACTGACAAGTTAGAATTAGAAGGGAATTTAGAATTCCAGATTGATACAAACGCTATGCATCACTGATACAAACGCTATGCATAACACTGTAAAAAACTTAATAAATAAAAAATTACCAGATAGACTCTTTATGTCACTCGCAAGACATGATATATCCACTATTTCAAAATTAAAACAAGTAGCTCAAATGGAGGGCTACTATGAGGAAAATTATTATAACAGTAATAAAAAACAAAATACTAACAATGCTATAAATTATTCAGGAAATACTTAACCTCAATTTACCCCAAATTACATAACTAACAATAATCAAAGCCACAATTTTTCACATCACCCTCCGAACAACCAAACTTATTTTAACCAAAATAAGCAACTAGCTCAAGAATTCAAACAGAATTTACAACAAGCACAAATAAATAACCCCATAAATCAAAACATTTCTCAAGGTAGATATATACCAAATCAATCGTACAAGCGTATACGAGAAAATACTAGTGGTTCCCAAAAAATGCAGGTTGATGAAAATTACCAACAGTCAGAGAACTATCAGGGTAACTATGTACAAGAGGAGTATGGTTGTCAGAACAACCAACATGAGGAGTTTCAGAATAATGAAATAAAAGACGAAAATTTTCCAATTGGAGCCTCGCGACAAGCCAGTACATAGAAATTAAAATTAATAACAGACGCTACAGATGTCTCATTGACACTGGGTCGTCATAAAATAAATATGATGAGGGAAAACTTCCTTAATATACCAGTTTATACAAGACCTACTTTGATTAGAACCATGACAGGGATCCACTGCACCTAATAAACTCTTTAGGCAAGATCAGATATTTTACATACATGATTTTTCACCTCATTATGATATACTTTTAGGCAGAAATTTATTAAAGGCAAACAACGCCATAATTGACTACGCTCATGACAGAGCAATAATTAGCGAGAGATCGTTCAATCAGAGGAAATTAGTTTGGGATCCAAATTCAGAAAAAAACTTCGAAGCATATTTAAAGCCAGAAAGTTATACACAAGAAATTAATTACGCAATAAGTAATGAAATAACATCGGGACAAGATTACCGAGTTGATCTAAACGTTGAAGAAAAATCAAAACTATTAAAATTACTGAAAAATTTCAGTGACATCCAATATCGAGAAGGTGACAATTTGACCTTCACGAGCATTGTTAAGCACGAAATTAATACACATCATGAAAATCCAATTTACAAGAAACCATACGGTTACCCTTTCGCTTTCGAACAAGAAGTCGAAAAGCAAATTAAAGATATGTTAACCCATGGTATTATTCGGCATAGCCAGTCGCCTTATTGTAGTCCCTTATGGATCGTACCAAAAAAGGCAGACGCCTCAGGAAAGGCAAAATTTAGATTAGTGGTCGATTACAGAGGATTGAACGACATTACAATCAATGATAAATTCCCCATTCCAAACATGGACGAGATTTTGGGAAAATTAGGAAGATGTTCATACTTTACAACAATAGATTTAGCAAAAGGTTTCCATCAGATTGAGATGGACAAGAACTCAATTAATAAAACAGCATTTTCTACCAAATACGGACATTACGAGTATACTCGAATGCCATTTGGACTTAAAAATGCACCAGCAACATTCCAAAGGTGCATGAATCACGTTCTTCGTGATTTAATTAACAAGCATTGTCTTGTTTATTTGGACGACATTATTGTCTTCTCCACATCACTTGAAGAACATTTAAATTCAATAAATAAAGTTTTTGAAAAATTAAGACAGGCAAATTTGAAACTTCAATTAGATAAGTGCGAGTTTTTAAAAAAGGAAACAGAATTCTTAGGCCATATTATAAGTCCAGAGGCATACGGCCAAACAAATTGAAAGTAAAAGCAATACAAGAATTTCCTTTGCCAAAAACATCAAAGGAAATTAAATCATTTCTAGGTTTATGTGGTTATTATCGAAAGTTCATTCCAGATTTTGCAAAAATTGCAAAACCATGACTTTTACCTAAAGAAAGCGGCAGTAAAATATTAACTTTGAAAATTAAATATTAATATAACGACCAATATTAGATGTCAGACTTTAATAAAAGTTTCAGGTAACACCGACGCAAGTAATTTGCAATAGGAGCTGTGTTGTCACAAGATAACAAGCCAATTAGTTTCTCAAGTAGAACGTTAAACGATCATGAACAAAATTACAGTACAATAGAAAAAGAGCTTTTAGCAATAGTGTGGGCAGTAAAATATTTTCGCCCATATTTATATGGCAGACCATTTGACATTTTAAGCGATCATAAGCCACTCGTTTGGCTAAACAACATTAAAGAACCCAACATGAAATTACAACGTTGGCGTATTAAACTTAGTGAATATAATTTCTCAATCAAATACTTAGAAGGAAAATTAAACCACGTAGCAGATGCTTTATCACGCATCAAAATTGAAGAAAATATGCTAGGCGAACAAGATATTAACACACAAGCTACAGCACATAGCGCTGAAGAAGATAATGAAATTTAATACATTTAACAGAAAAACCATTAAACTATTTTAGAAGACAAATAGAAATGATTAGAAGTGATACCGAGCAAATAGAAGTTGAACCATATTTTAAAAAATTAAGAATAAAAATCGAATATTTAAACTTAAACATTGAAAAGCTAAACAGATATTGAAAAACATTAGAATACGATTCCGATTTTGATAATACAACAAGCCTTTAAAGAAATAATGAACCCCAAAACAACTCGAATATTACGAACAAATATTAAACTGAAAGACATTAGGAGCTATGCAGAATTTAAAGAAATAATAGTTAGCAACCACAAGAAACTTTTACATCCAGGCATCGAAAAGATGGTCAGACTTTTTAAAGAAACATATTATTACCCAGACTATCAAAATTTAATCCAAAACATAATTAACGAATGTGAAGTTTGTAATCTAGCTAAGATTGATCACAGGAACACATCTTGTAAATTTAAAATTACACCAGAAGTAGAAAACTGTAGAGAAACTTACGTAGTAGACATTTATTCAATAAAAAACCACAGCTATTTAACATGTATTGATTTATATTCAAAATTTGCAAATGTAATTGAACTTAACGGCAAGGATTGGATGGAAGTTAAAAGAGGACTCATCCAAATATTTAACAACATGGGAAAACCTATAACTCTGAAGGCAGATAGGGACAGTGCTTTTATGAGTCTTGCCCTGAAAGAATGGTTGAATAAGGAAAAAGTTGAAATTCAAATAACAACAAGTAAAAATGGTGTAGCGGATATAGAAAGACTACATAAGACAATTAATGAAAAAATACGCATTATAAATACTGACGATGACGAAGAAAATAGACTCATGAAAATTGAGGTAATTTTATACACTTATAATCATAAGCTAAAACATAACTCTACTGGCAGAACTCCAGCTGACATTTTCATTTACGCAGGTACACCTAATTATAATACCCAAATATAAAAGAGACCAGAATAAATAATCTTAATAAAAACCGAAATGATTTCGCAGTAAATACAAAGTTTAGGAAAGCACCCATAATTCACGGTAAATTACATAACCCTTACAAACCCACTGGGAAAATAGAACAAATTGACGAAGATCATTTTGAGGAGACTAACAGAGGTCGAAAAATTAAGCATTATAAAACAAATTATCAAAAACAAAAGAAATTAAATAAGAGCAAATATTTACAGGAGGACGAAGTTCCAAAACAGGACATATAACATTCATTTTTCTGGCACTAATGATGTCAACACTATTACCAGGAAGTAATAACCAGTTTATAGATATTAACCCTATTAAATCAAATAAGGACTTACTCTTTAAAATAGGCATGATAGACATACCCGATAATTACGAGCACCATTGTCTCACAATAAATTTAACAAAGACAGAAGACACATATGACAAATTAATGTTACAAACAAACAAATTTAAGGACAGAATACAAATTCAATATTTGACAGAAAAGTTGCAAAGAGAAATAAACGGTATCCGAATAGTAAAAAGAAGTAAGAGAGGATTACTTAATTTCGTAGGAACAACATACAAATACTTATTTGGAACTTTAGATAACAACGATAAGGAGGAACTTGAAGAAAAAATGAATTCAATAGCTCAAAATAGTATTCAAATAAACGAACTCAACCATGTAATTGAAGCGGTCAACCAAGGAATAGAAATAGTAAACAAAGAAAGAGAAGAAAGAGAAGAATTTAAAGTACTGGAACTACTTGCATTCAACTTACAACAATTCACAGAATATATTGAAGATTTAGAAATGGGAATGCAACTAACTAGATTGGGAATTTTTAATCCAAAATTATTAAAACACGACTATCTCACAAACGTTAATTCCGAAAAGCTACTTAACATAAAAACATCTACTTGGCTTAGATCAGATACGAATGAAATTTTGATTATTTCACACATTCCTAGAGAAATAAATAAAACCCCATTATACGAAATTCTACCCTACCCGGACGATGATAAAAATATTTTACAAGACGAAACACAATACAAATACTACTCACATAATAATAATTTATACAACAAGGACAAGAAAAAATTAACTATTAACCAATGCATATTAGGTATAATAAAACAAACTAACACTAGTTGCAGATTTTCAAAAACACATCTAATAACACAAACTAACTATATCGAACCAAATATACTTATAACATGGAACTTACCCAAAATCACATTGAATCAAAACTGTATTAAAAATGATATCTTAATTGAGGGAAATAACATAATAAAAATTCATAATTGCTCAGCAATACTTAATGAGATATCTATAAGCAATTTGAACTCAGACTACACACAGAGTATATACGTAAGAAATAATATTACTAAATTAAAGCCACTTTCGTACATTCAAACAAAAGAAATAATTTTCGAAAATATTAAAGAAATGAAAATATTCCAAATTATAATAATTACAGTATTTGTAATCATCATATTAATCATAATAATGTATCTAGCATATAAGTTTAAAAATATACCCAAACAAATATTTATTAAGAAACTAAATGTTATTGATCAGCCACCTGCACAACTCCCAGTTGAACTTGAAATTGAAAATGAACAAGAAAATTTAAATATGTTACCAAAATTGTATCCTAGCATTTAAAGAATATTTTTTATTATACTTACCTTTTTCATATACCCTACACGCGTGAGGACACGCTTTATTTTTAGTGGGGAGGAGTGACATATTCACAACAACAGCATTTTGAACCACTGTTATTCATAAGCTACATTGCATGGCATAACCCACTGTGTGTTTACAAATTGAATAATCATAACAATAACATGCCTTCTGCATCCGAATTCAAATAACGCTAACAGCAGCAAAAATCCTAAGAGCAGAATGCCTTCTGCAGCCAAGCTCACATATTGTCAACAATCATTTATAAACAAAAACTGACCAACAGAATCTCTGCAGCCGAGCTCACATATTGTCAACAATCATTTATAAACAAAAACTGATCAACAGAAAGGCGCTAGCATAAACAAGCTGCAGCCGCTGTCCCTTTGCAAAAAGTCACGTACTCCAATTATTATTTAGCTTTAAATATAGCGTAAGCCAATTTTTGTACTTCAGTCTTAATCCAGATATTCAACATAATAAACTGATAAAAATTCACTCTCGTGAAATAAAGTCTTTTTATTCAAACTTATAACTACGTTATTATATATATCAAACTTCTTTCATTTTATGGCTATCTCCACCTCCCCGCTACCACCGCATAGCTATAAATCAAGTAGTTAGTTTTGTCTGGAATGCTCTTCGATCTGCGGGTATAATTCGTTTCTGTATTCGTCTAGATTTCAAAGATTGTTTCTGTGTTTTTATTAAAAGCATGTGCTCATCCTTTGAACAGTTCGTATGGGGTGTGTCGGGTGGCCGAATGCTAGTATTTCGTCATGGTCAATTTGCATCCCTAATTTCTTCTTTTTATCTATAACAATTCTGTAGATTTCTGTAGAGGGTAGAGTTACTAGTTAATTGTTTGATCGAGGTTATATGGAGTTGTATTTTATATTGCTTGCAAAAGTCGTTGTAGAGATTGGAAGAATATTTAGCCCCTTAGTCACAAATAATTTTCTGGGGTATTCCAAATAGTTGGATAAAATTTTGTATTGCCTTTCCAACGTTCGAACTGTCCCTTATAGGGATTTTGAATGCCGTTGCGAATCTGGAGAATTTGTCAATTATTGTGACCACGTATTTTCCGTTAATTGTATAAAGGTCCGTGTGTATGATATCTAAGGGTTTCATACGTGTTTCTGTCTCCTAGTATACTACTTTGTGTGGATGTCCATCGTATTTTAATATATTACAATTGTTGCTAGTATTAATTGTTAATGCGAATTTTGATTTCATATTTGGGTAGAAATAGTGTCTTTTTAGCTGTGCAGTAACTTCTTCACTGCCTTTATGATTTGAAGAAATATGTTGGTTACGAATTGCTTTTTACTGGTCGTCCGTATTGACAAGGTCTATTGGTAGTATTGTGCACCTAACAACATTATAGATATAACTGTGTGCGAATAATTGTGAAAAGTCATTTCGGATGTTTTTAAAAATATCCTCTGTTCCATAGATTTCCGAAGTTTTTTTTGGTTTAAGTACATTCTTAAGTATTTTTATAATGTTCTCTTCGTTATATGCTGTTCGCTAATCTGGCGTCGTAGTTTGATCTTAAAAGGCATTGTAGTGGTCACTCTTAACGTCGTGCTCATTTAAAATATTAATTGAATGTAGTGGTCGTTTATCAGTTTTTCCTATACGTAAATGTGTTCGTTCAGATTTACTGAGTTAGAAAGTACTATATGGTGTCGCCTGGAGTTCGATGTTCTTGTCTTGTCTGTTGCATAACGTTTACGTCTGCATTCCTGATAATATATGTCTCTTTCCCGGATAGCTGCGTCATATGCCTCTATAAGGGACGTGGGTCTCATTGCCCTCAAAAATGCTCCTAGACGTCCTGTTACTCCTGTTAAAAATGTATTTAGACATATTTTCATGTACTGAATATGTGGGGGGTGATTTTTCCTTTCTTTCTCCACAATTGCGTAGGGTTTGTATTTGTGTATTGTCACTTTTAATAATAAGATCCGCTTCACTCTTTTGTTTTGTCTATATTTGGTTACAAAAATATGGAGACTCAAAGCGTAGTTTGCTTAAGCTACATAAATGAACCTGGAAGTAGCCACAAAACTACAGGTTAGCGGTCATTTTGAAATGCAGCATACTTTGCGGAATGAACATCCCGCCCCCTTGCAATACTATTGCAATTGGAGGTCCTTGGAAGGGAGGGGGGGTCAGGTGTCGTGCCTGGTGTCACAGGCTGCAGGTTCCGAACATGGTGTTTTGCGCCACCGGCAGACCGTCTTTGCTGGGTACCAGACCCGGGCGGATTATTTGTAAAGGACCGCACCGAGCACCAAAGACATGGTGCCGGGCCGATGGAAGTCGGCATCCACTAGGATAATGTTTTCCAGCTTTTTCTGGATGGACTCCTCGATTGGTTTTATAGGGGTCCGAATCTGAAGTTGATTCTCCGTCTGGAGAATCGTTTCCATGGTCGAGCCTTTGAACCCCTTTGCGCTGATGAAAGCGGTACAAGCACCTTCTGCACCGATGCGAGTGTCGGAAAGCCCAAGGGCCGTTGCCGAAGATGCATTGATGCGACTCGTTGGACTGCACGGATTGATGAGCGCTAGAGTCTCGAAGGTTTTCGTCCCGTTTCCTAGGAGCACCAATGAAGTAGGCAATACACTGATGCTCCTGCGCTGGAGGAGAGACGACAGCGTTTTAGCTGGTGCTGCATAATCGAATCGCGGCGCCCGCGGTGGGGGCGCGGCGGATGGGGTGCGTCGAGAGGGGCGAGCTTCCTTCTTGGCCTTCTGCACCTGGCCATTGGGGGCCCGCGGTACTGGGTGTGTACCTCGTTTCTTCTCCTCTCCCTTGATGTGCAGCAAACTGTGGTGGTCCTTGCCACAGGACCGGCAGAAATAATTGCTACGGCACGATGGTCGTGAGTGCTCATGGGCCAGGCAGTTGGGGCAGTACTTATTTATCAGTACTGCCCGGAGACGCTTCTCAGGACTCAAGCTCAGGAAGCGTTGGCACTACCGCAGTGCATGCACTCCCCGGCATACCCGGCATCTGTACTCCACGAGGCGGTTGGCTGGTGTTGTCTGGGCGTGGAGCCCTGTCGCTAAAGGAGGAAAAACAAGAAGCTTTTTTTAAAATTTAGTTTCGTAGACACAGAGTAACACAGGTGTTAGTTGAGAGATCTGTATCTACGGAATCGTGGCATTGGAACCACCCATTGGAAGGTGGATGAGCTTAGCTACGGGCCGTTTGACGACGCCGCGGGCAGTAAGGACATCTACCACGCGGACCTTGTCATCCTTGCCTAGATGCGTGGCTTGGACTCGGCCGAGGCGCCATTCGTTGGATTATCTTGAAGGTTATCTTCTTTGACGATAACCATGTCACCGTTCTGACTGTTTCTTGTTGGATGTTGCCATTTGTTTCTTTTGTGCAATTCCTTGAGGTATTCCTCTTTCCAACGGAAACAGAACTGCTGATTAAGGGCCTTAAGACGTTTCCAGCGGTGCAGGATGGATGCAGCGCTCTCCTTAATTTCAGGCTCCGAAATCGAGACAAGAGGACCGCCGACGAGGAAATGGCCTGGACTAAGGGCTAGTAGGTCAGCCGGGTTCTCTGATAATGGTGAGATTGGCCTCGAGTTGAGGCATGCCGCTATTTTTTATAAGAGCGTGGATAATCTTAAAACGAGTATTTGAAAGAGGAAGTGGCCTTGTAAAAGAGGGTCTTGAAGCTCTTTACTCCTGCTTCCCATAAGCCACCCATGTGGGGTCGCTTGAAAGGTTGAAGCGCCAGGACAAGTTTTGATGGCTGTAGATTGAAATAACACGCGATTTCGCGGCTTCTATAAAGTCACGCAATAGGGATTTAGAAGCTCCAACGAACGTTTTGCCGTTGTCGGAATACATTTGTTGGGGGCACCCCCGTCGAGAGACAAATCGAGCGAAAGCGGCCAGGAACTTTTCGGTTTCCACCATGGAGGGAGATGCGATGCGTGAAACGAAGGGGGAAACGTGTGAGGGAGCTTCCATAAGAAAGAAGGATTGGCTGTATTTCGTCATAGCGGAGACTCAGAAGCTCTCACACGCCTGCATGTTGTGATCGATGAACGGATTAAGATTAATGATGGAGGTCCTTTGCAAATTGAACTTCAGGTTTCTGACAGCGCCTTATAAAACGGTACATATAGGCCACGACTGCTTTGTCGAATTCGGAGAAGCGATCTACAATTTTGGAAGCAACTTTGACAAGTTGATTCAATAGGAGTTGGCCTCATTGGCTATTGAGACTGTGGCGACTGTAGCCATTCTGGTCCATGCCACCAAGATCATTGGCCACGAGGTCAAATGATGGAACAAATCAGCGGGGTTGTATTTGGAACGAACGTGAGACCATTTGCTGGATTTGGTGGCTTGTGCAATTTTGGTGACTCTATTAGCCACGAAAGTCGTCCATTTGCATGGTGGCTTGCTAAGGCAAGCTAGCACTATTGTTGAGTCGGTCCAACAGAAAAGCTACTGTCTTTCGACCGAAAGCTGTGGTAGGATTGCTGCAGACAGTTCCGCAAGCTCGACAGCGCCACACAACTCTAAACGAGGGAGGGAGATGGTCTTCACCGGAGCGACCCTGGTTTTCGCTGTCAGCAGATGGACTGAAACTTCATGCGCAGGTTCAATCCGGGTGTATATTGCGCTCTGAGACGCATCGCAAAAACCATGGAGCTGCATCTTTGCCTTAGGTGAAGATTGAACCCATCTGGGGATGTGTATTTTATTGAGAGTTGCATAACTCTCGAGGAATTCGTGCCATCTTTGTAGGAGTTGGCTTGGCAAGGATTGGTCCCAACTCAGATCATGAAGCCAGATCTCTTGCATGAAGATCATAGCATGGACCAAAAAATGGAGCTATCCAACCCGCTGGATCGAACAGCTTGGCGATTTGGGAAAACACCTCACGTTTTGTGTAGGATTGCTAAACTTTGATGTCGGAGGGGGCAAAGAGGAACTCGTCGGTGTATGCTTTCCAGCGTATACCGAGAGTTTTCGCAAGGGTAGCTTCTTCAATCTCCAAAAAATCGGCTCGGAGTAGATGCTCTCTTGGAAGATTGATGAGCACAGCCTTGTCGTTGGAGGTTCATTTGCGCAATGGAAACCCAGCAGTGCCCAGAGCCGTGCATAGCTCGTCGATGGCTCGGACGGCCCCAATCTTAGTGTATACCCCGGCAAGCATGTCGTCGACGTACATAAATTGGAAATGACGTCGCTCGCCAAAGGATATTGTGAGCGAACGTCAGTGCACAGCTGCTGAAGGACCCGTATCGCCAGGAAGGGGGCACAGTTGACCCCAAAAGTGACAGTGTTGAGCTCGTTATCACAGAGCTCACCCTTACTGTTCCGGTAGAGGATTCTTTGAAATGGGGTGTGGTTTGGGTTAACGCAGATTTGCCGATATATTTTGGTAATATCGGTGTTGAACACATAGCAGAAGAAACGCCATTTCAAGATCTGGATGGTTAGATACAATTGCAGAACTGTTCCTGTGTGGAGGACATTGTTGAGACTTTTGCTATTTGAGGATGGGCTGGAAGCGTTACACACAACGCGAATCTTTGTGGTGGTGCTGTCTGGTTTGAAGACAGCGTGATGAGGGAGATAGAAGTTGTTGGAGTCGTTGCTTGGAGGGACTTGATTCATATGATCCAAGTCCTTGATCACGGAGTCGTACTGTTTTTTTAGAGGAGTGTTTCTCATTAAATAGTTTTTAGTTTAGTTTAGTTAGTTTTTCAGAAACTAAGCAAGTGCGATGGACCTTGGATGTCCCAAGTTGATGTGATCAGGATTCTTGAAGGGCAACGTAACTATGTATCTGCCAGTCTCATCCCTTTTGGTGGTGCGAGTAAAGTTGCTTTCGCATATGGAGTCTGGCTCTTTTGCTAGTTTGGCTGGCAGACCTTCCACCTCCCAGAACTTTGTGAAAAGGTCGTCCAAAAGTGGTTCGGGGCTGACTGAAATCCTTGTGTAAAAGGACGAAATTCTTGCGGCATTGGACTTAACTACAGGGCCAGTCAGGACCCAACCGAAAATGGTCTCCATGCCCAGTAGCGAACCGCATATGTTGGATTGCGTGCCGCCGAGGAAGATTGACGGGATAATGTCTGCTCCAAGCAGCACGTCAATCTGCGAGCTCGTGGGGAATGAGGGATCAGCCAATTCAATATTGGATAGGTCCCTCAGAATGCTGTGTGGAAGTGGATGCGAAGGCAAATTGCTAACCAAATTGGCCAAAACGAAAGCAGAGGTTTCGATTTGGATCCTCGGCTTAGTAGGGGAGCCAATCTTGAAGTGACATAACTTCTGTGAATTGGCTGAGATGGCTTAACTTAACCCGGTCAGTTCTGTTCGGACTGGATGGAAAGGAAGCTTGATTTCATTGAAAAGTCGTTCGGAGATGAACATCGCTTCCGATCCCGAATCGATGAGTGCACGTGCTGTGTAACAAGTGCTCAAATGGCAAATGTTGATAATAGCCGCGCCTAGGAGCACACTTTGTGTGTTTGTGACAAAGTAGGTCTGCACATTGGAGAGGGAAGTGCGTTGCAAGTAGCTACTTTGTGGCGAGGGAACTGTTACAGAGGGACAGGAGGAGGGCTGCCATTATGCAGGAGTGTGTTGTGGCGACCCTTGCACGTGAAACAATTGTGTTGACTCGTGCAATCTTTTAACTGATGCCCTCTAAACCTTATTGTGCAGCGACTGTTCCCACAGCGAAAGTGTAAGCTTGGGTAGCTTGGAGGCGCGCAGATAAACAAGAAAGCAATCCCAGCCCACAGTACTTATACGGGAATGCTCTAGAGCAGTCAAGCAACCTTGGATGGTGCTCTGTAGGTCCTTAATAGCAGCTCCTGATTTCTGCGAAACTGACTGGAGATTAAAGAGCACATGAAGTTGGCTGTTAACTAACAGCCTTTTGTTCTCAAATCTATTAAAGATCCACAAAGATGCGAAACCATCATTTGTGAGAGGAGACTTGGACACGATTGCCTTCGCTTCTCCGCCTGTCTATGAGTTGAGGTGAAATAATTTTTCGACCTCAGTTAACCGTGGATTGTTTATATAGACAGCTGTGAAAAGGTCTCGGAAAGTGGGCCATTTCAAATACTCCTCATAAAAAATGTCAATCTCCACGGGAGGGAGACTGCAGCCCCTTGGCTGTTGACTAGCCGCAGGAGCCGCGATCAGGACGGTTGCGCTCTCCATTTCCTCATTAAGACTAGAGGCACAGTGCTCATAGACACAGTAGCAGTGGTCATATTTAGCTTGCATGGCTTGCATATCTTGAACATTCGACTCGTCTTGGCTGAGAATTTTGGTACAGCGCTCACACTTTTGCTTGACCTTATCCCGAAGGGCACGAACTTGGTCTAAACGGACTTTAAGAGTGTGGAGCGACACGACAAGGTGCGGAGATGAGTTAATTCTTGCCTCGAACTGACTGAGTCTGTCAGTCACGGCAATGAATTCGTTGAGTGTCATTTTTTGTAATTAGTAATTAGAGGACCGGTTACCGAAATTGTCGGACCCTTAGCGGACACCCTTGAAGAAGCTGCCTGAATAGCTATCTTTTCTGAGGAAGGAGTGTGGACCCTTTTCAGGATTGATGGCGAAGAATCCTTTTTTATCGGAGGGTGCGGAAGGTGAAGTTGATCTTCTGTGCTGTGTTGACGGAACGGAAAGTCGTTGCTTACTGCCTTTGTCCATATCAATTGGCATAGTAGGTTCCTAAAGAGCCTCGGACTTGGATGGCAGCGGAGAGGCAGAAAGAATAATTGCTTAATTTAATTAAAATGGAACAATGAAATTGGTCCAATTGGGTTGATGTGGGCTTTTATTTTTATAAAAGAAATCAATTACAAACACAAAATAAAACAAATAAAATTAATTAATCAAATGAGATTAATTCGGAAAATTGCATTCACAAATATACAATAAAAATTATATTTATAAATGAAGGAAATGAAAAAATCACATACAAATTTTATATATACATATGTATGTACAATTTAATATGTCGTACCTTGCAAGGGGTAGCTTGTCACCCTGTGTTCGACTTCACTTTGTTTATGGTTTTAGAGTTTATTTTGTTTATTGTTTTTTTAAAAAATAAGACAAATAAACCAATGCGGAAAATTTAACTGTAATGCCCGTAACAGTTGTGTTTTGTTGCTTCGTCTCAGTTTATAGGACCCGACATATAGTAAGCGGGGGGTGCAGTTTTGATACGTGTTGCTTCTTGATGTTCTGAATTATTAAGTTGGAACGCACTAACATACAATAATTTATTTCAAGTGCTAATTATATTGGACGTGTGTTTTATCACTTATACACATATAGTGGGCAGCAGCAAATGTACATGTGGAGCAATTTGGACAAAAAATATGTGTTAGTAAATAATATTTATTTATTATTTATATTGTTGTTGAAAAACACGTACTATTTTTTTTTTTTTTTTTTTTTAGCGAGAGGTGATTTTTCCTTTCATTATCCACAATTGCGTAGGGTTTGTATTTGTGTATTGTCACTTTTAATAATAAGAAGGTTTTTCTTGTGCGTTTGATCCGCTTCACTCTTTTATTTTGACTATATTTGGTTTTAAAAGTTTGGCGACTCAAAGCGTAGTTTTCTTAAGCTACATAAATGAGCTTGGAAGTAGCCAAAAAACTACAGGTTAGCGGTCATTTTGAAATGCAGCATACTTTGCTATCAGGTTGGACAGAAATACTTTAATTTCGTGTATCTGTTGGTATAGTCAGGTCACTAGTGGGTCGCTCTGGGTTGAAAGGTATAAGTCGTATAAAAGAGCTGATTCTGAAGTTGGTTACCAGGATCTCCTTTATTACGTATCGTTTCAGATATACTCCTGCTGCTAGAAGAGTGTCATAATCTATTCCTTCCTTTCCTCTGATTAGTAGCAGTATTTCTTCAACATTTGAAATAAATTCGTCAAGTGTTCTGATATTTCCATCGTAGGGGGGAGGATATCGAATTGCGTCTGGGATCCACAACGGTGCAAACACATCTTGTGAATTGCGAATTTGCGTCAGTATTTTTTGAAGATCTAGTTTTTAAGGTGGTGGCTTCTGAAATATCTGACAAACTAGCACTGATTCTTGCTCTATTTCTGCTTAGTATTATAAAATGAAATATATTTGGTATATATATATATACTATTCAAGAAGCTACTTGCAATATTTGGTGTATATCGCTCTTATAAATACGAGAATTGCTCAAAAACCCGGATTCCCATAATTTATTTATTTTTTATTATCGGAAACAAACTCGTACTGCGAGGGCACTAAATTTCAAGTCTCTAGCTCTTATAGGTTTTAAGAGCCTTGCGTCCATACATACAGACTCACAGGTTAGATCGACTCGGCTATTGATGCTGATCAAGAACATATATAATATATGGGGTATGAGATGCTTCACCAAACCAATTCCTGAGCATAGTCAATATTTACTTGACATTCTTCTAGGAATTATCTGCCAATCAGAACATCATAATGCACTTAGAAGTTGTGAATGTAAAATATTTAATTTCAGGGACAAAGCTTACTAGGACCAAGTAAGATTTTTTTATTAAGCTCTATTATGCCATTTAAAATTAAAACAATTATTTTTATCAGACTTATTGTGCTTGAAAACTTTTGTTTTGGCTTGCGCAGGCATAACTATTTTTACTAGTTGATTGGAAAGTTGAATTTTGTTTTAAATCTTTAAAGCCCAAAAACTTATGTGTGTGTGCATGTGCAGATTGCGTGTGTGCATCTCTTTCTCCCTTCATAGCTTCTCAAAAAACCCCGAGATCTACAAACATACATATCTTTGTATTGTGTGGATGTGCACACAAGTAGATCATGGCCTTTGTCGCAAGAAAAAAATTTTTCCTTAAATGGGCTGGTGCTGCCTTCAGTTTTTTTGTAGACCTTTTGTGCCTGCGGTAGCATAGAGGCATGCATTTAAATGCTCTATATTGTATTTCTTCGTCCAGTCAGGCATAATGAGAAGAATCTGATTTATTTTTATTTAATAAAAACTTAAATGACGCAAATGAAATATTTATATTTTATATTATATTATATTTTGCTTTAAATAAAAAAAACTAAGTCGTATATCTTCAAGGGTAATTCATCATCGGCTTGTTGAAGAATTCTGAAAAAAGACCAAAGGTTGTAGCCCGTTCATGTGCAAAATTGTTATTTTCCATGCTTGTTGTTAGTAAGGGTACCTGAACATTGGCATTTGTACATGCAAACTTTTTAGACCGGCCAAGCATGCACACTTACACACTTTTCTATATGGATAGAAGCAATTATGCGTTTGTGTGCCTGTTGGTTGCCCTCCCTGTCCGATGCAAATTTGACAAGATTTAAAGTTTTTAGGATTTCTCAAATTGGCGCTCATGGGCGCAAAAGAATACTTTAAGAAAGAAAAAATGGTTAACTGATAAAACAGTTGATCGTCAAATCCAAATATGAAAAAGCTAAATATCATGTCAAGAAAATTATAAATTCTAATAATATAAAATCGCTATTTTTTTTTTTTGGTATATTTAAATATTTTGCACAAATTTCCGCAGGTCAAAAAATCATTAAGGCGATTAGTCACTTGACATATGAACATATGCAAGTGCAGGTTCGTGACAAGTGTTTACCCTTTCGCCACACACACATTTTTTTTTTTTTTGCTTACGGAGGTGAACATCTTCATAAGATACTGATGGTCCAGGCCAACCGTATGCACGATTCGCTGACTCCGTCAACACCTACGTACTAAGCTAATCCATCCATCGCTATTCTGCCTGCGTATATTTTCGCGTAACGAGGAGTGCGCCTGTGAGCCTGTAAGGGACTAACGTAATCTACATTTGGTCGAAAGCTAAGCCTGTTGTGTAGCATGACCCCCAGATACTTAATGGAAGCCTTTGACTCGATACTAACGTTGTCTACCTGGAATCTAGATAACTTAACTATCTTGCGGCTTGTGATAAGCACAGCTCTGTTTTGTGGTCGGCCAGCTCCATGCTGGATAGCTGGCCACGTTTCTTATGGCCCACCACTACTAGAGACAGATCATCTGCAAATCCTGTAATCCTGCATCACTGGGGCAATTGCACTCTAAGCACCTCGTCGTACATTATATTCCACAGGAGTGGTCCCAGCACCGACCCCTCGGCTGAGACTTTGAAACTCCTAGCACCGTCTTCCGTGTCATTACTCAATAACCGATCGGACAAGTAATTGAATATTATATGGAAAAGGGAGGACGGTATCCCTATTCGGGCTAAGGCTCCCTGGATGCGCAAACAGCTTTCTAAGTTAAAGGCACTACGGATGTCCAACGCAATATTCATTTTCTCACCACCTCTACCGAGTTTCCTCTATTGCTTTAGCTGCAATATCGACCATGTTTTCCATGATCTCCTGCGCCATGTCCTTTGCTGAGTTCGTGGTCCATGTCCACTGAGCATGGCGTATAGAGTCGTTTAGGCAGCTGTCCTTCCATTTAGGGCCTATTGTTTTGGGCAGGTGTTGTTTTCGTCCTCTCCCGTGGATCTCGAAGTGTACCGAAGTGGTCGCTGAATGTAAATTCATCGCTCACTTTCCACGTAGTCCGCCTATGTAGCGAGATGCTGTGCAGGGTAAGGTCTATAATAGAACCTCTGCCGGCTTTGCAATATGTAAGTGGGTGCCCATAATTTGCAAGGCCCACATCGGTAGCCGCAAACACTTCCAGCAGACTAGTCCCTCTCGCGTTGGATTCCTTGCTTCCCCATTCCACTGCCAAAGCGTTAAAGTCCCCCGCTATAAAAGCTCTGATGCGAACGTCCTGGGATATCTCCACCAGCATATTTTGATATCGCTGCAGCTCCCTGCTTGGCGGGGCGTAGCAACTGTAGAGGGTGACTCCATTGATTTTTGCTCTCACGAATCCGTCGTGGGCTGATCTTACTTCCTGGAGCGCTGATTTAAGGGACCAAATAGCCATTTTCCGCATTTGCTTGCCGCCCAGCGATGGGCTTGAATGGCTCGCAAAATATTGCGACATCGGTCTGCCTCTCCATGACTGATTGCGTCAACAGGGCCAGGGCTGCTTCGCAATGGTTGAGGTTCGGCTGGATGCCCTTCATATTCTTCTGGTAAGTTCACTCCTGAACACTGGCTATCTTCCGTTGACCGCAATTTGTTTGGAGTCGGTGTTCTTTTTTTTTTTTTTTTATTTATTTATTTATTTATTAGTGGTCGACAAAACGAGTGTCTTCCTAATTATTCAATACATTAGATATACAATTATGAAAATTAAATGCTAAAAGCCTAGTTAGAGAACACAAATTTCTAATAGCATCACCGACCGATGGAGGTGTTTTATTTGCCAGTCCGGCCAGCTGTGCCCCTTTTCACAGCTAATTTTGTCAGTGACGCTATTCGAGCCTACATCTAAGAAGAAGGGTGTAAGTAGGAAAAAGTGTTCTTAAGTAAAATTAAAAATAATCTTAATTTGCTATATTATTTAAGAATATACCATAAATAGGAGAAAAGAAAGTAAGAAGATTGGTAATAGAGTTAAGAGCTGTATGCTAAATGTATAGAGTGTTAAGTAGATAGGATAAAGAGATAGTATTGGGAAAGTAATGGGAAATCACCGACCCGGTGGGGGAAAATTTACAGCCTGTCCGGCAAGCTATGCCCCTTTTCATAGCTGGGAATGGTCAGTGACTTCCCGAAGGTATCCTGAAATCAACGATTTTATTAGGGGTAGAGAAAGTTCGGTAGAGAAAACGTGATGCAAACTATTGTAATTTTTACATAGCACGCGAAAAGGATTGTGCATAGCGTAGTCTGTTGGGCACGTCGATAGGAATAAGGGGCGGTAATTTCTGGTTGGTCTAGCCGGAACAGAGAATTGAAGACGCCCTAGCAGAAAAGGAGAATCTATATCGCCAACAACCAACTTATGTAGAAAGACAACACCGAGAATTGTCCTACGGTTGGATAACGACGGAAGATTAAGAAGAAGCAGCCTGCTGGAATAGGATGGCAACCGAAGATTAGGGTCCCAATTTAAACCTGGTAAGGCAAAAAGCAGAAATTGCTTCTGAACAGATTCAATACGATCCTGGCTATTGTTATACTGCGGAGACCAGATGCAAGAGCAGTATTCAAGGATAGGACGAACAAGAGAGATGTACAGAAGTTTCGTTATAAAAGGATCGTTAAACACTTTAGACCATCGTTTTATGATTCCAAGTACACTTTTTGCCTCATTAATGATGGTATCTATGTGAAGATTGAAACAGAGCTTAGAATCAAAAAGAACGCCTAGATCCTTAACTGTTAGTATACGTTGCAATGGAGTATTGTCGATTGTATAACTGACAAGATAAAGTGTAGTACGATTATATGTCATAAACATACACTTTAAACAATTCAGATGCAATTGATTGGCCGAACACCAAAGTTGCATAGCGTTCAAATCGTCTTGAAGACGAGAATGATGTAGGGGATTAGTGTATGATAGAATAAGTTTAACGTCGTCCGCATACATTAGTACACGGGCATGGGATATAACAGAGGGGAGATCATTTATAAAAAGAGTAAAGAGTAAAGGTCCAAGATGACTACCTTGTGGAACACCAGAAGTAACGTGAAGCTGTTTAGAGCTAGTCAGCCTCAGCATTACTCTTTGGGTCCTACCCTTTAAATAAGAACTAATCCAAAGCAAAAGAGACGGAGGGAAACCTATTCGGTCAAGTTTAAAAAGTAAAATGTCATGGTGCACAGAGTCAAACGCCTTACTGAAGTCAGTGTATATGACATCAGTTTGCATTTTCGAAAGAAAAGCATCATTAACCAAAGAAGTAAACTCAAGCTGATTGGTCGTAGTTGACCGATTCTTTACGAATCCATGTTGAACAGGGGAAACAACTGATTTGCAGAAATGCTGCAAATTCGAAGTGAATAATTTATCAATTAATTTAGGAATAGCGAAACTAATCCAAAGCAAAAGAGACGGAGGGAAACCTATTCGGTCAAGTTTAAAAAATAAAATGTCATGGTGCACAGAGTCAAACGCCTTACTGAAGTCAGTGTATATGACATCAGTTTGCATTTTCGAAAGGAAAGCATCATTAACCAATGAAGTAAACTCAAGCTGATTGGTCGTAGTTGACCGATTCTTTACGAATCCATGTTGAACAGGGGAAACAACTGATTTGCAGAAATGCAGCAAATTGAAAGTGATTATTTTTTCAAATAATTTAGGAATAGCGGACAGTTTTGCAATGCCCCTGTAATTTTGTATATCAGACTTTCCACCTTTCTTGTGGAGAGGAATGATACAAGATTCTTTCCAAAGAGATGGAAAGACAGAAGATTCAAGGAATAGATTAAAAAGCTTTAGCAATGGATAAACAAGGGAAGAACTACACTCCTTGAGTAGACAACTTGGAATATTGTCAGGCCCAGTAGAGAAAGAAGATTTTAAAGAATTTAAAGCTAAGAGGAGAGAGGAATGGGAAATAATAGGAGGAGGTATAGAACTGGAGGAAGTAATAGTATAAGGGTAAGAATTATTATTAGGACAGACTGAAGAGTAAGTTGATTGAAAAAAATTAGCAAAGAGGTTAGCAGAATCAGAGTCATTGCTAGCTTTATCCATCCCGAGAGAAAAAGAAGATGGCAAACTTGAAGATTTACGCTTCAAGTTTACAAAATTGTAAAACCGTCTCGGATTTAGGGAAAATTGCCTTTTGCAACGAGTTAGATAATTCTCATAGCATTGAGAATTCAGAAGAAAGAAGTTCGACTTGTCTATGGAATATTTAGCCAAGTCAGTACACGAACCAGACTTATAAAACTTTTTAAAATATTTAGCTTACTAGGACCAAGTAAGATTTTTTTATTAAGCTCTATTATGCCATTTAAAATTAAAACAATTATTTTTATCAGACTTATTGAGCTCGAAAACTTTTGTTTTGGCTTGCGCAGGCATAACTATTTTTACTAGTTGATTGGAAAGTTGAATTTTGTTTTAAATCTTTAAAGCCCAAAAACATATGTGTGTGTGCATGTGCAGATTGCGCACTTGTGTGCATCTCTTTCTCCCTTCATAGCTTCTCAAAAAACCCCGAGATCTACAAACATACATATGTTTGTATTGTGTGGATGTGCACACAAGTAGATCATGGCCTTTGTCGCAAGAAAAAAATTTTTCCTTAAATGGGCTGGCGCTGCCTTCAGTTTTTTTGTAGACCTTTTGTGCCTGCGGTAGCATAGAGGCATGCATTTAAATGCTCTATATTGTTTTTCTTCATCCAGTCAGGCATAATGAGAAGAATCTGATTTATTTTTATTTAATAAAAACTTAAATAACGCAAATGAAAATTTATATTTTAAATTATATTAAATTTTGCTTTAAATAAAAAAAACTTAGTCGTATATCTGCAAGGGTAATTCATCATCGGCTTGTTGAAGAATTCTGAAAAAAGATCAAAGGTCGTAGCCCGTTCATGTGCAAAATTGCTATTTTCCATGCTTGTTGTTAGTAAGGGTACCTGAACGTTGGTATTTGTACATGCAAACTTTTTAGACCGGCCAAGCACGCACACTTACACACTTTCCTATATGGATAGAAGCAATTATGCGTTTGTGTGCCTGTTGGTTGCCCTCCCTGTCCGATGCAAATTTGACAAGATTTAAAGTTTTTAGGATTTCTCAAATTGGCGCTCATGGGCGCAAAAGAATACTTTAAGAAAGAAAAAATGGTTAACTGATAAAACAGTTGATCGTCAAATCCAAATATGAAAAAGCTAAATATCAAATCGCTATTTTTTTTTTTTGGTATATTTAAATATTTTGCACAAATTTCCGCAGGTCAAAAAATCATTAAGGCGATTAGTCACTTGACATATGAACATATGCAAGTGTAGGTTCGTGACAAGCGTTTACCCTTTCGCCACACACACATTTTTTTTTTTTTTCCTTACGGAGGTGAACATCTTCATAAGATACTGATGGACCAGGCCAACCGTATGCACGATTCGCTGACTCCGTCAACACCTACGTACTAAGCTAATCGATCTATCGCTATTCTGCCTGCGTATATTTTCGCGTATATAACGAGGAGTGCGCCTGTGAGCCTGTAAGGGACTAACGTAATCTACATTTGGTCGAAAGCTAAGCCTGTTGTGTAGCATGACCCGCAGATACTTAATGGAAGCCTTTGACTCGATACTAACGTTGTCTACCTGGAATCTAGATAACTTAACTATCTTGCGGCTTGTGATAAGCACAGCCTCTGTTTTGTGGTCGGCCAGCTCCATGCTGGATAGCTGGCCACGTTTCTTATGGCCCACCACTACTAGAGTCATATCATCTGCAAATCCTATAATCCTGCATCACTGGGGCAATTGCACTCTAAGCACCTCGTCGTACATTATGTTCCACAGGAGTGGTCCCAGCACCGACCCCTCGGCTGAGACTTTGAAACTCCTAGCACCGTCTTCCGTGTCATTACTCAATAACCGATCGGACAAGTAATTGAATATTATATGGAAAAGGGAGGACGGTATCCCTATTCGGGCTAAGGCTCCCTGGATGCGCAAACAGCTTTCTAAGTTAAAGGCACTACGGATGTCCAACGCAATATTCATTTTCTCACCACCTCTACCGAGTTTCCTCTATTGCTTTAGCTGCAATATCGACCATGTTTTCCATGATCTCCTGCGCCATGTCCTTTGCTGAGTTCGTGGTCCATGTCCACTGAGCATGGCGTATAGAGTCGTCTAGGCAGCTGTCCTTCCATTTAGGGCCTGTTGTTTTGGGCTGCTGTTGTTTTCGTCCTCTCCCGTGGATCTCGAAGTGTACCGAAGTGGTCGCTGTCCGCCTATGTAGCGAGATGCTGTGCAGGGTAAGGTCTATAATAGAACCTCTGCCGGCTTTGCAATATGTAAGTGGGTGCCCGTAATTTGCAAGGCCCACGTCGGTAGCCGCAAACACTTCCAGCAGACTAGTCCCTCTCGCGTTGGATTCCTTGCTTTCCCATTCCACTGCCAAAGCGTTAAAGTCCCCCGCTATAAAAGCTTTGTTTGGAGTCGGTGTTCTTTTTTTTTTTTTTTTATTTATTTATTTATTCATTAGTGGTCGACAAAACGAGTGTCTTCCTAATTATTCAATACATTAGATATACAATTATGAAAATTAAATGCTAAAAGCCTAGTTAGAGAACACAAATTTCTAATAGCATCACCGACCGATGGAGGTGTTTTATTTGCCACTCCGGCCAGCTGTGCCCCTTTTCACAGCTAATTTTGTCAGTGACGCTATTCGAGCCTACATCTAAGAAGAAGGGTGTAAGTAGGAAAAAGTGCTCTTAAGTAAAATGAAAAATAATCTTAATTTGCTATATTATTTAAGAATATACCATAAATAGGAGAAAAGAAAGTAAGAAGATTGGTAATAGAGTTAAGAGCTGTGCTAGATTTATAGAGTGTTAAGTAGATAGGATAAAGAGATAGTATTGGGAAAGTAATGGGAAATCACCGACCCAGTGGGGAAAATTTACAGCCTGTCCGGCAAGCTATGCCCCTTTTCATAGCTGGGAATGGTCAGTGACTTCCCGAAGGTATCCTGAAATCAACGATTTTATTAGGGGTAGAGAAAGTTCGGTAGAGAAAACGTGATGCAAACTATTGTAATTTTTAGATAGCACGCGAAAAGGATTGTGCATAGCGTAGTCTGTTGGGCACGTCGATAGGAATAAGGGGCGGTAATTTCTCGTTGGTCTAGCCGGAACAGAGAATTGAAGACGCCCTAGCAGAAAAGGAGAATCTATATCGCCAACAACCAACTTATGTAGAAAGACAACACCGAGAATTGTCCTACGGTTGGATAACGATGGAAGATTAAGAAGAAGCAGCCTGCTGGAATAGGATGGCAACCGAAGATTAGGGTCCCAATTTAAACCTGTTAAGGCAAAAAGCAGAAATTGCTTCTGAACAGATTCAATACGATCCTGGCTATTGTTATACTGCGGAGACCAGATGCAAGAGCAGTGTTCAAGGATAGGACGAACAAGAGAGATGTACAGAAGTTTCGTTATAAAAGGATCGTTAAACACTTTAGACCATCGTTTTATGATTCCAAGTACACTTTTTGCTTCATTAACGATGGTATCTATGTGAAGATTGAAACAGAGCTTAGAATCAAAAAGAACGCCTAGATCCTTAACTGTTAGTATACGTTGCAATGGAGTATTGTCGATTGTATAACTGACAAGATAAAGTGTAGTACGATTATATGTCATAAACATACACTTTAAACAATTCAGATGCAATTGATTGGCCAAACACCAAAGTTGCATAGCGTTCAAATCGTCTTGAAGACGAGAATGATGTAGGGGATTAGTGTATGATAGAATAAGTTTCACGTCGTCCGCATACATGAGAACACGGGCCATGGGATATAACAGAGGGGAGATCATTTATAAAAAGAGTAAAGAGTAAAGGTCCAAGATGACTACCTTGTGGAACACCAGAAGTAACGTGCAGCTGTTTAGAGCTAGTCAGCCTCAGCATTACTCTTTGGGTCCTACCCTTTAAATAAGAACTAATCCAAAGCAAAAGAGACGGAGGGAAACCTATTCGGTCAAGTTTAAAAAGTAAAATGTCATGGTGCACAGAGTCAAACGCCTTACTGAAGTCAGTGTATATGACATCAGTTTGCATTTTCGAAAGGAAAGCATCATTAACCAATGAAGTAAACTCAAGCTGATTGGTCGTAGTTGACCGATTCTTTACGAATCCATGTTGAACAGGGGAAACAACTGATTTGCAGAAATGCAGCAAATTCAAAGTGATTATTTTTTCAAATAATTTAGGAATAGCGGACAGTTTTGCAATGCCCCTGTAATTTTGTATATCAGACTTTCCACTTTTCTGGTGGAGAGGAATGATATAAGGTTCTTTCCAAAGAGATGGAAAGACAGAAGATTCAAGGAATAGATTAAAAAGCTTTAGCAATGGATAAACAAGGGAAGAACTACACTCCTTGAGTAGACAACTTGGAATATTGTCAGGCCCAGTAGAGAAAGAAGATTTTAAAGAATTTAAAGCGAAAAGGAGAGAGGAATGGGAAATAATAGGAGGAGGTATAGAACTGGAGGAAGTAATAGTATAAGGGTAAGAATTATTATTAGGACAGACTGAAGAGTAAGTTGATTGAAAAAAATTAGCAAAGAGGTTAGCAGAATCAGAGTCATTGCTAGCTTTATCCATCCCGAGAGAAAAAGAAGATGGCAAAACTTGAAGATTTACGCTTCAAGTTTACAAAATTGTAAAACCGTCTCGGATTTAGGGCAAATTACCTTTTGCAACGAGTTAGATAATTCTCATAGCATTGAGAATTCAGAAGAAAGAAGTTCGACTTGTCTATGGAATATTTAGCCAAGTCAGTACACGAACCAGACTTATAAAACTTTTTAAAATATTTAGCTTACTAGGACCAAGTAAGATTTTTTTATTAAGCTCTATTATGCCATTTAAAATTAAAACAATTATTTTTATCAGACTTATTGTGCTTGAAAACTTTTGTTTTGGCTTGCGCAGGCATAACTATTTTTACTAGTTGATTGGAAAGTTGAATTTTGTTTTAAATCTTTAAAGCCCAAAAACTTATGTGTGTGTGCATGTGCAGATTGCGCACTTGTGTGCATCTCTTTCTCCCTTCATAGCTTCTCAAAAAACCCCGAGATCTACAAACATACATATGTTTGTATTGTGTGGATGAAGAAAAAAATTTTTCCTTAAATGGGCTGGCGCTGCCTTCAGTTTTTTTGTAGACCTTTTGTGCCTGCGGTAGCATAGAGGCATGCATTTAAATGCTCTATATTGTATTTCTTCGTCCAGTCAGGCATAATGAGAAGAATCTGATTTATTTTTATTTAATAAAAACTTAAATGACGCAAATGAAATATTTATATTTTATATTATATTATATTTTGCTTTAAATAAAAAAAACTAAGTCGTATATCTGCAAGGGTAATTCATCATCGGCTTGTTGAAGAATTCTGAAAAAAGACCAAAGGTCGTAGCCCGTTCATGTGCAAAATTGCTATTTTCCATGCTTGTTGTTAGTAAGGGTACCTGAACGTTGTCATTTGTACATGCAAACTTTTTAGACCGGCCAAGCACGCACACTTACACACTTTTCTATATGGATAGAAGCAATTATGCGTTTGTGTGCCTGTTGGTTGCCCTCCCTGTCCGATGCAAATTTGACAAGATTTAAAGTTTTTAGGATTTCTCAAATTGGCGCTCATGGGCGCAAAAGAATACTTTAAGAAAGAAAAAATGGTTAACTGATAAAACAGTTGATCGTCAAATGCAAATATGAAAAAGCTAAATATCATGTCAAGAAAATTATAAATTCTAATAATATAAAATCGCTATTTTTTTTTTTTGGTATATTTAAATATTTTGCACAAATTTCCGCAGGTCAAAAAATCATTAAGGCGATTAGTCACTTGAATATGAATGACATATGAACATATGCAAGTGCAGGTTCGTGACAAGTGTTTACCATTTCGCCACACACACATTTTTTTTTTTTTTGCTTACGGAGGTGAACATCTTCATAAGATACTGATGGACCAGGCCAACCGTATGCACGATTCGCTGACTCCGTCAACACCTACGTACTAAGCTAATCCATCCATCGCTATTCTGCCTGCGTATATTTTCGCGTATATAACGAGGAGTGCGCCTGTGAACCTGTAAGGGACTAACGTAATCTACATTTGGTCGAAAGCTAAGCCTGTTGTGTAGCATGACCCCCAGATACTTAATGGAAGCCTTTGACTCGATACTAACGTTGTCTACCTGGAATCTAGATAACTTAACTATCTTGCGGCTTGTGATAAGCACAGCCTCTGTTTTGTGGTCGGCCAGCTCCATGCTGGATAGCTGGCCACGTTTCTTATGGCCCACCACTACTAGAGACAGATCATCTGCAAATCCTGTAATCCTGCATCACTGGGGCAATTGCACTCTAAGCACCTCGTCGTACATTATATTCCACAGGAGTGGTCCCAGCACCGACCCCTCGGCTGAGACTTTGAAACTCCTAGCACCATCTTCCGTGTCATTACTCAATAACTGATCGGACAAGTAATTGAATATTATATGGAAAAGGGAGGACGGTATCCCTATTCGGGCTAAGGCTCCCTGGATGCGCAAACAGCTTTCTAAGTTAAAGGCAGTACGGATGTCCAACGCAATATTCATTTTCTCACCACCTCTACCGAGTTTCCTCTATTGCTTTAGCTGCAATATCGACCATGTTTTCCATGATCTCCTGCGCCATGTCCTTTGCTGAGTTCGTGGTCCATGTCCACTGAGCATGGCGTATAGAGTCGTCTAGGCAGCTGTCCTTCCATTTAGGGCTTGTTGTTTTGGGCTGCTGTTGTTTTCGTCCTCTCCCGTGGATCTCGAAGTGTACCGAAGTGGTCGCTGAATGTAAATTCATCGATCACTTTCCACGTAGTCCGCCTATGTAGCGAGATGCTGTGCAGGGTAAGGTCTATAATGGAACCTCTGCCGGCTTTGCAATATGTAAGTGGGTGCCCGTAATTTGCAAGGCCCACGTCGGTAGCCGCGAACACTTCCAGCAGACTAGTCCCTCTCGCGTTGGATTCCTTGCTTTCCCATTCCACTGCCAAAGCGTTAAAGTCCCCCGCTATAAAAGCTTTGTTTGGAGTCGGTGTTCTTTTTTTTTTTTTTTTATTTATTTATTTATTTATTAGTGGTCGACAAAACGAGTGTCTTCCTAATTATTCAATACATTAGATATACAATTATGAAAATTAAATGCTAAAAGCCTAGTTAGAGAACACAAATTTCTAATAGCATCACCGACCGATGGAGGTGTTTTATTTGCCAGTCCGGCCAGCTGTGCCCCTTTTCACAGCTAATTTTGTCAGTGACGCTATTCGAGCCTACATCTAAGAAGAAGGGTGTAAGGCAAAAAGCAGAAATTGCTTCTGAACAGATTCAATACGATCCTGGCTATTGTTATACTGCGGAGACCAGATGCAAGAGCAGTATTCAAGGATAGGACGAACAAGAGAAATGTACAGAAGTTTCGTTATAAAAGGATCGTTAAACACTTTAGACCATCGTTTAATGAACCCAAGTACACCTTTTGCCTCATTAACGATGGTATCTATGTGAAGATTGAAACAGAGCTTAGAATCAAAAAGATCGCCTAGATCCTTAACTGTTAGTATACGTTGCAATGGCGTATTGTCGATTGTATAGCCGAACACCAAAGTTGCATAGCGTTCAAATCGTCTTGAAGACGCGAATGATGTAGGGGATTAGTGTATGATAGAATAAGTTTCACGTCGTCCGCATACATGAGTACACGGGCATGGGATATAACAGAGGGGAGATCATTTATAAAAAGAGTAAAGAGTAAAGGTCCAAGATGACTACCTTGAGGAACACCAGAAGTAACGTGAAGCTGTTTAGAGGTAGTCAGCCTCAGCATTACTCTTTGGGTCCTACCCTTTAAATAAGAACTAATCCAAAGCAAAAGAGACGGAGGGAAACCTATTCGGTCAAGTTTAAAAAGTAAAATGTCATGGTGCACAGAGTCAAACGCCTTACTGAAGTCAGTGTAAATGACATCAGTTTGCATTTTCGAAAGGAAAGCATCATTTACCAAGGAAGTAAACTCAAGCAGATTGGTCGTAGTTGGCCGATTCTTTACGAATCCATGTTGAACAGGGGAAACAACTGATTTGCAGAAATGCTGCAAATTCGAAGTGAATAATTTATCAATTAATTTAGGAATAGCGAAACTAATCCAAAGCAAAAGAGACGGAGGGAAACCTATTCGGTCAAGTTTAAAAAATAAAATGTCATGGTGCACAGAGTCAAACGCCTTACTGAAGTCAGTGTATATGACATCAGTTTGCATTTTCGAAAGGAAAGCATCATTAACCAATGAAGTAAACTCAAGCTGATTGGTCGTAGTTGACCGATTCTTTACGAATCCATGTTGAACAGGGGAAACAACTGATTTGCAGAAATGCAGCAAATTGAAAGTGATTATTTTTTCAAATAATTTAGGAATAGCGGACAGTTTTGCAATGCCCCTGTAATTTTGTATATCAGACTTTCCACCTTTCTTGTGGAGAGGAATGATACAAGATTCTTTCCAAAGAGATGGAAAGACAGAAGATTCAAGGAATAGATTAAAAAGCTTTAGCAATGGATAAACAAGGGAAGAACTACACTCCTTGAGTAGACAACTTGGAATATTGTCAGGCCCAGTAGAGAAAGAAGATTTTAAAGAATTTAAAGCGAAAAGGAGAGAGGAATGGGAAATAATAGGAGGAGGTATAGAACTGGAGGAAGTAATAGTATAAGGGTAAGAATTATTATTAGGACAGACTGAAGAGTAAGTTGATTGAAAAAAATTAGCAAAGAGGTTAGCAGAATCAGAGTCATTGCTAGCTTTATCCATCCCGAGAGAAAAAGAAGATGGCAAACTTGAAGATTTACGCTTCAAGTTTACAAAATTGTAAAACCGTCTCGGATTTAGGGAAAATTGCCTTTTGCAACGAGTTAGATAATTCTCATAGCATTGAGAATTCAGAAGAAAGAAGTTCGACTTGTCTATGGAATATTTAGCCAAGTCAGTACACGAACCAGACTTATAAAACTTTTTAAAATATTTAGCTTACTAGGACCAAGTAAGATTTTTTTATTAAGCTCTATTATGCCATTTAAAATTAAAACAATTATTTTTATCAGACTTATTGAGCTCGAAAACTTTTGTTTTGGCTTGCGCAGGCATAACTATTTTTACTAGTTGATTGGAAAGTTGAATTTTGTTTTAAATCTTTAAAGCCCAAAAACATATGTGTGTGTGCATGTGCAGATTGCGCACTTGTGTGCATCTCTTTCTCCCTTCATAGCTTCTCAAAAAACCCCGAGATCTACAAACATACATATGTTTGTATTGTGTGGATGTGCACACAAGTAGATCATGGCCTTTGTCGCAAGAAAAAAATTTTTCCTTAAATGGGCTGGCGCTGCCTTCAGTTTTTTTGTAGACCTTTTGTGCCTGCGGTAGCATAGAGGCATGCATTTAAATGCTCTATATTGTTTTTCTTCGTCCAGTCAGGCATAATGAGAAGAATCTGATTTATTTTTATTTAATAAAAACTTAAATGACGCAAATGAAATATTTATATTTTATATTATACTAGCCGATATAACCCGGCCTTGCCCATGGCACGTATGTTATAAAATCAATGTTTTCAAAAAGCTTTGAAAATGATTTTGAAACTGATCGGACGGGAATCAAACAAACTTAAAATTCACCAAAAAAAAACTTTGAAATGCATTTTCCACCGAAGGTGTTTAGATTTTGCGAAAAATGTGAAACACGTCTCAAATGATTTTTCTTATAGATCTTTGGAAATATATTTGAACACAAAACGTCACCCACCAAATCTTTGACCTCCATTTCCACCAAGGAGGAACGGATTTTTCGAAAAGTGTGAAACACCCCTTAAATGAATTTGAACAAAGATCTTTGAAAATAAGTTTGAGGCTGATCGGATCGTTAACAAAAAACATTCATACAACCGTTTTCCGCCAATTTACCACTGTTGCGGGTGGAATTTCCCAAATCGCTGAAATACGTGTTTATGAAGTTCTTATGTAGAGCTTTGAAAATAAGTTTGAAGCAAATCGGACACAACTTAAAACTTCGCCCAAAAAATCTTTGAATCGCATTCCCCCCGAAGAAGTTTAAATTCTGCGAAAAGTGAAAAACACGTCTCAAATGAATTTTCATATAGATACTTGGAAATAAATTTGAGGGCGCAACGTCACCCACCAAATTTTTGACCCCAAGGAGGGATGCATTTTCCAAAAAGTGCGAAACACCCCTCAAATTAATTTGAACAAAGACCTTTGAAAATAAATTTGAGGCCGATCGGATGGTAAACAAAAAAGTTACATACAAACGTTTTTCGCGATTTTTCCACACTTGCAGGTGGAATTTCCCGAAACCCCGTCTTAACGTGCACCTACATTACATAAGGTAACTACAGTGAAAATTTCAGCTTCCTAGCTCTTACGGTTTGGACTGTGTGTTGATCACCAATCAGTCAGTCAGTCAGTCAGTCAGTCAGTCAGTCAGTCAGGACAAACAGTTTTATATATAGAGATTATATTTTGCTGTAAATAAAAGAAACTAAGTCGTACATCTGCAAGGGTAATTCATCATCGGCTTGTTGAAGAATTCTGAAAAAAGACCAAAGGTCGTAGCCCGTTCATGTGCAAAATTGCTATTTTCCATGCTTGTTGTTAGTAAGGGTACCTGAACGTTGGCATTTGTACATGCAAACTTTTTAAACCGGCCAAGCACGCACACTTACACACTTTTCTATATGGATAGAAGCAACTATGCGTTTGTGTGCCTGTTGGTTGCCCTCCCTGTCCGATGCAAATTTGACAAGATTTAAAGTTTTTAGGATTTCTCAAATTGGCGCTCATGGGCGCAAAAGAATACTTTAAGAAAGAAAAAATGGTTAACTGATAAAACAGTTGATCGTCAAATCCAAATATGAAAAAGCTAAATATCATGTCAAGAAAATTATAAATTCTAATAATATAAAATCGCTATTTTTTTTTTTTGGTATATTTAAATATTTTGCACAAATTTCCGCAGGTCAAAAAATCATTAAGGCGATTAGTCACTTGAATATGAATGACATATGAACATATGCAAGTGCAGGTTCGTGACAAGCGTTTACCCTTTCGCCACACACACATTTTTTTTTTTTTTGCTTACGGAGGTGAACATCTTCATAAGATACTGATGGTCCAGGCCAACCGTATGCACGATTCGCTGACTCCGTCAACACCTACGTACTAAGCTAATCCATCCATCGCTATTCTGCCTGCGTATATTTTCGCGTATATAACGAGGAGTGCGCCTGTGAGCCTGTAAGGAACTAACGTAATCTACATTTGGTCGAAAGCTAAGCCTGTTGTGTAGCATGACCCCCAGATACTTAATGGAAGCCTTTGACTCGATACTAACGTTGTCTACCTGGAATCTAGATAACTTAACTATCTTGCGGCTTGTGATAAGCACAGCCTCTGTTTTGTGGTCGTCCAGCTCCATGCTGGATAGCTGGCCACGTTTCTTATGGCCCACCACTACTAGAGACATATCATCTGCAAATCCTATAATCCTGCATCACTGGGGCAATTGCACTCTAAGCACCTCGTCGTACATTATGTTCCACAGGAGTGGTCCCAGCACCGACCCCTCGGCTGAGACTTTGAAACTCCTAGTACCGTCTTCCGTGTCATTACTCAATAACCGATCGGACAAGTAATTGAATATTATATGGAAAAGGGAGGACGGTATCCCTATTCGGGCTAAGGCTCCCTGGATGCGCAAACAGCTTTCTAAGTTAAAGGCAGTACGGATGTCCAACGCAATATTCATTTTCTCACCACCTCTACCCAGTTTCCTCTATTGCTTTAGCTGCAATATCGACCATGTTTTCCATGATCTCCTGCGCCATGTCCTTTGCTGAGTTCGTGGTCCATGTCCACTGAGCATGGCGTATAGAGTCGTCTAGGCAGCTGTCCTTCCATTTAGGGCCTGTTGTTTTGGGCTGCTGTTGTTTTCGTCCTCTCCCGTGGATCTCGAAGTGTACCGAAGTGGTCGCTGAATGTAAATTCATCGCTCACTTTCCACGTAGTCCGCCTATGTAGCGATATGCTGTGCAGGGTAAGGTCTATAATAGAACCTCTGCCGGCTTTGCAATATGTAAGTAGGTGCCCATAATTTGCAAGGCCCACATCGGTAGCCGCAAACACTTCCAGCAGACTAGTCCCTCTCGCGTTGGATTCCTTGCTTCCCCATTCCACTGCCAAAGCGTTAAAGTCCCCCGTTATAAAAGCTCTGATGCCAACGTCCTGGGATATCTCCACCAGCATATTTTGATATCGCTGCAGCTCCCTGCTTGGCGGGGCGTAGCAACTGTAGAGGGTGACTCCATTGATTTTTGCTCTCTGATCTTACTTCCTGGAGCGGTGATTTAAGGGACCAAATAGCCATTTTCCGCATTTGCTTGCCGCCCAGCGATGGGCTTGAATGGCTCGCAAAATATTGCGACATCGGTCTGCCTCTCCCTGACTGATTGCGTCAACAGGGCCAGGGCTGCTTCGCAATGGTTGAGGTTCGGCTGGATGCCTTTCATATTCTTCTGGTAAGTTCACTCCTGAACACTGGGTATCTTCCGTTGACCGCAATTTGTTTGGAGTCGGTGTTCTTTTTTTTTTTTTTTTATTTATTTATTTATTTATTAGTGGTCGACAAAACGAGTGTCTTCCTAATTATTCAATACATTAGATATACAATTATGAAAATTAAATGCTAAAAGCCTAGTTAGAGAACACAAATTTCTAATAGCATCACCAACCGATGGAGGTGTTTTATTTGCCAGTCCGGCCAGCTGTGCCCCTTTTCAAAGCTAATTTTGTCAGTGACGCTATTCGAGCCTACATCTAAGAAGAAGGGTGTAAGTAGGAAAAAGTGCTCTTAAGTAAAATGAAAAATAATCTTAATTTGCTATATTATTTAATAATATACCATAAATAGGAGAAAAGAAAGTAAGAAGATTGGTAATAGAGTTAAGAGCTGTATGCTAGATTTATAGAGTGTTAAGTAGATAGGATAAAGAGATTGTATTGGGAAAGTAATGGGAAATCACCGACCCGGTGGGGGAAAATTTACAGCCTGTCCGGCAAGCTATGCCCCTTTTCATAGCTGGGAATGGTCAGTGACTTCCCGAAGGTATCCTGAAAGCAACGATTTTATTAGGGGTAGAGAAAGTTCGGTAGAGAAAACGTGATGCAAACTATTGTAATTTTTACATAGCACGCGAAAAGGATTGTGCATAGCGTAGTCTGTTGGGCTCGTCGATAGGAATAAGGGGCGGTAATTTCTGGTTGGTCTAGCCGGAACAGAGAAATGAAGACGCCCTAGCAGAAAAGGAGAATCTATATCGCCAACAACCAACTTATGTAGAAAGACAACACCGAGAATTGTCCTACGGTTGGATAACGATGGAAGATTAAGAAGAAGCAGCCTGCTGGAATAGGATGGCAACCGAAGATTAGGGTCCCAATTTAAACCTGGTAAGGCAAAAAGCAGAAATTGCTACTGAACAGATTCAATACGATCCTGGCTATTGTTATACTGCGGAGACCAGATGCAAGAGCAGTATTCAAAGATAGGACGAACAAGAGAGATGTACAGAAGTTTCGGTTTAAAAGGATCGTTAAACACTTTAGACCATCGTTTAATGAATCCAAGTACACCTTTTGCCTCATTAACGATGGTATCTATGTGAAGATTGAAGCAGAGCTTAGAGTTACCAAAGTTGCATAGCGTTCAAATCGTCTTGAAGACGAGAATGATGTAGGGGATTAGTGTATGATAGAATAAGTTTCACGTCGTCCGCATACATGAGTACACGGGCATGGGATATAACAGAGGGGAGATCATTTATAAAAAGAGTAAAGAGTAAAGGTCCAAGATGACTACCTTGAGGAACACCAGAAGTAACGTGAAGCTGTTTAGAGGTAGTCAGCATCAGCATTCCTCTTTGGGTCCTACCCTTTAAATAAGAACTAATCCAAAGCAAAAGAGACGGAGGGAAACCTATTCGGTCAAGTTTAAAAAGTAAAATGTCATGGTGCACAGAGTCAAACGCCTTACTGAAGTCAGTGTAAATGACATCAGTGTGAATTTTCGAAAGGAAATCATCATTTACCAAGGAAGTAAACTCAAGCAGATTGGTCGTAGTTGGCCGATTCTTTACGAATCCATGTTGAACAGGGGAAACAACTGATTTGCAGAAATGCTGCAAATTCGAAGTGATTATTTTTTCAATTAATTTAGGAATAGCGGAACTAATCCAAAGCAAAAGAGACGGAGGGAAACCTATTCGGTCAAGTTTAAAAAATAAAATGTCATGGTGCACAGAGTCAAACGCCTTACTGAAGTCAGTGTATATGACATCAGTTTGCATTTTCGAAAGGAAAGCATCATTAACCAATGAAGTAAACTCAAGCTGATTGGTCGTAGTTGACCGATTCTTTACGAATCCATGTTGAACAGGGGAAACAACTGATTTGCAGAAATGCTGCAAATTCGAAGTGAATATTTTTTCAAATAATGTGGGAATAGCGGAAAGTTTTGCAATGCCCCTGTAATTTTTTATATCAGACTTTCCACCTTTCTTGTGGAGAGGAATGATATAAGATTCTTTCCAAAGAGATGGAAAGACAGAAGATTCAAGGAATAGATTAAAAAGCTTTAGCAATGGATAAACAAGGGAAGAACTACACTCCTTGAGTAGACAACTTGGAATATTGTCAGGCCCAGGAGAGAAAGAAGATTTTAAAGAATTTAAAGCTAAAAGGAGAGAGGAATGGGAAAGGACAATGCTAGGACAGACTGAAGAGTAAGTTGATTGAAAAAAATTAGCAAAGAGGTTAGCAGAATCAGAGTCATTGCTAGCTTTATCCATCCCGAGAGAAAAAGAAGATGGCAAACTTGAAGATTTACGCTTCAAGTTTACAAAATTGTAAAACCGTCTCGGATTTAGGGCAAATTGCCTTTTGCAACGAGTTAGATAATTCTCATAGCATTGAGAATTCAGAAGAAAGAAGTTCGACTTGTCTTTGGAATATTTAGCCAAGTCAGTACACGAACCAGAATTATTAAACTTGTTAAAATATTTAGATTTTATATTTTTTAGATTTGATAATCTGGGAGTAAACCAAGGTGGCTTTGAAGAAGTAGTGGAAGGAATCCTTCCAGAACATGCACTGTGGCTCCTATTGGCATTCCCCAGCCAGGTGGTGTTTTCCTGCCCATCGCCAGCACAGATTTGATCTGTCCTGTTCACTCTTGCACTGTCTCGCGAGGTGTCCAAACCCCAAGCATCTAAAACATCTGGTTATGTTTATTCGCTTGCAGAGTCTTGAGCTGACCCACCCAATTTTTAATATACCTACTGATAGGGCTTTTTCGCGCTTACCACTACAGGTAACCTTATCGTGGCCGTTTGACCTTACGCCTTCCGCAGGTAAATATGTTCCAATAGTCCAAAAGTTGCATCTGACCTCTTAGCGCCTCACAAATGTCCTCTCGAGTCGTAATCTCGTCCGAGTCTTTGCACACTCCATGGGACAGCGGCCGGACCTCTGCCTATTCACCTAGGTTCCAGGCCTAGGTCCGGACCAGGCTCCTAAATGCTATTGTTTGTACTCCTCAATTGTTGTGCTGTAGAAGCAGCTCTCCTTTTTGGGTACAACTTATTGAGACTGGGTGTCTCTTGCGCAATCGATACGATAGCGGGGACGTTCGTGCTATGACCTGCTTCCGTTTGACGTCGGTCGTCGTCCTAAACAGCTGCGAGGTTTGTGAGGATTGGTACGTCATAATAACCACCTTGGCTCTGTCGTCGTGTAGCTGTATGGCTACCAGCTCGTACAGCACTCTGATGTTCTCTATTTCATCTCGCATCGGTTGATGGATAGAGCGCCGCTTGCCCTCTTCTAGCATATCCACCATCTGTAAGATCTCTTGCCCGAGGTCTTGGATTGCTGAGCTACTCTGAGTTGCCGTGTTTTGATCCCGCTTAGTGTTCGCCTTTGCAGGGACGGCTTTCGGTTCACCTACGGATGATCTCACCACTCTGCTGCTCTATGCAAAAACATCACAGCTCGCCTTAAGTTGTGGGGTTTGATTTATACTCATTTTATTGGGTACCAACTGCTAACCCATTGTCCTTGGTCGTTGTATAGTCGCGTTATGATTTTATGTTTGTCTTTGCAAGCAGTGAGGCCTTGCGAGAGTTGACACCCACATTCATGGGGTCGAGTGTTCAGAGCCAGATCCGCGTTAATCATGAATATTGCATCCGAACCTATACTGCCAACTAAATCGCGACGAGTCGAGGAGCGTGCTTGGACATTTCCCATGTTTTAACGGGACGGGCGGTAACAGCATTAGCCTAGCAGTCTTTTCGGCAAGATTTCATTTCGCTTACTGAGATACCAGAATACTGTCGGCCATCAGCCCAGGGGTCGTCATAGTATAGTGCTATCCAGTCTTCGCAGCCTAACACGTTACTAGTCTCGGTCTCTGTCGCCGTGTTGGCTGGGCGCGTCGTGGGTGTGCAGCGCCTATCCAGGGGATACCTGGCCTTTACTGGATTATTTACTTTAATTGCTCAGGAACGGAATCGATCTTGCCATTGCCAGGTTAATGGCAGTCAGAATCGTTTTGGCTACTAGAAGCACCCCTCCGAGCAATTACATCCCCGTGCCATTCCAGTCGCCCCATACGACAAGCATTTACTAGCTGTGGTAGTATTCTATAGTTCCCTTGCCCCACGGCGTGTAAGCCCAAAACTTCAAATTTTGTCAAATTTGAATCGGACAGGACAGCGATCGGCTCTCGAAACCGGCGTTCGGCGTTCGGCATCAGCAGTCTTACTCTCTCTGGGCATAACAAGTCGCAAGTACTCATGGGGTTTGTTTGTTGCATACGCGACAACTATTACGGTGATGATTGCACATAAGATCTAGGACTTAGTTATCCCTTAGCGATCTCAAGTTTTTGCGCCGTATCCTAAAGACTGACACATAAGGGACCAAATAGCCATTTTCCGCATTTGCTTGCCGCCCAGCGATGGGCTTGAATGGCTCGCAAAATATTGCGACATCGGTCTGCCTCTCCCTGACTGATTGCGTCAACAGGGCCAGGGCTGCTTCGCAATGGTTGAGGTTCGGCTGGATGCCTTTCATATTCTTCTGGTAAGTTCACTCCTGAACACTGGCTATCTTCCGTTGACCGCAATTTGTTTGGAGTCGGTGTTCTTTTTTTTTTTTTTTATTTATTTATTTATTTATTAGTGGTCGACAAAACGAGTGTCTTCCTAATTATTCAATACATTAGATATACAATTATGAAAATTAAATGCTAAAAGCCTAGTTAGAGAACACAAATTTCTAATAGCATCACCGACCGATGGAGGTGTTTTATTTGCCAGTCCGGCCAGCTGTGCCCCTTTTCAAAGCTAATTTTGTCAGTGACGCTATTCGAGCCTACATCTAAGAAGAAGGGTGTAAGTAGGAAAAAGTGCTCTTAAGTAAAATGAAAAATAATCTTAATTTGCTATATTATTTAAGAATATACCATAAATAGGAGAAAAGAAAGTAAGAAGATTGGTAATAGAGTTAAGAGCTGTATGCTAGATTTATAGAGTGTTAAGTAGATAGGATAAAGAGATAGTATTGGGAAAGTAATGGGAAATCACCGACCCGTTGGCGAAAATTTACAGCCTGTCCGGCAAGCTATGCCCCTTTTCATAGCTGAGAATGGTCAGTGACTTCCCGAAGGTATCCTGAAAGCAACGATTTTATTAGGGGTAGAGAAAGTTCGGTAGAGAAAACGTGATGCAAACTATTGTAATTTTTACATAGCACGCGAAAAGGATTGTGCATAGCGTAGTCTGTTGGGCACGTCGATAGGAATAAGGGGCGGTAATTTCTGGTTGGTCTAGCCGGAACAGAGAAATGAAGACGCCCTAGCAGAAAAGGAGAATCTATATCGCCAACAACCAACTTATGTAGAAAGACAACACCGAGAATTGTCCTACGGTTGGATAACGATGGAAGATTAAGAAGAAGCAGCCTGCTGGAATAGGATGGCAACCGAAGATTAGGGTCCCAATTTAAACCTGGTAAGGCAAAAAGCAGAAATTGCTTCTGAACAGATTCAATACGATCCTGGCTATTGTTATACTGCGGAGACCAGATGCAAGAGCAGTATTCAAAGATAGGACGAACAAGAGAGATGTACAGAAGTTTCGGTTTAAAAGGATCGTTAAACACTTTAGACCATCGTTTAATGAATCCAAGTACACCTTTTGCCTCATTAACGATGGTATCTATGTGAAGATTGAAGCAGAGCTTAGAGTTACCAAAGTTGCATAGCGTTCAAATCGTCTTGAAGACGAGAATGATGTAGGGGATTAGTGTATGATAGAATAAGTTTCACGTCGTCCGCATACATGAGTACACGGGCATGGGATATAACAGAGGGGAGATCATTTATAAAAAGAGTAAAGAGTAAAGGTCCAAGATGACTACCTTGAGGAACACCAGAAGTAACGTGAAGCTGTTTAGAGGTAGTCAGCATCAGCATTCCTCTTTGGGTCCTACCCTTTAAATAAGAACTAATCCAAAGCAAAAGAGACGGAGGGAAACCTATTCGGTCAAGTTTAAAAAGTAAAATGTCATGGTGCACAGAGTCAAACGCCTTACTGAAGTCAGTGTAAATGACATCAGTGTGAATTTTCGAAAGGAAATCATCATTTACCAAGGAAGTAAACTCAAGCAGATTGGTCGTAGTTGGCCGATTCTTTACGAATCCATGTTGAACAGGGGAAACAACTGATTTGCAGAAATGCTGCAAATTCGAAGTGAATATTTTTTCAATTAATTTAGGAATAGCGGAACTAATCCAAAGCAAAAGAGACGGAGGGAAACCTATTCGGTCAAGTTTAAAAAGTAAAATGTCATGGTGCACAGAGTCAAACGCCTTACTGAAGTCAGTGTATATGACATCAGTTTGCATTTTCGAAAGGAAAGCATCATTTACCAAGGAAGTAAACTCAAGCAGATTGGTCGTAGTTGACCGATTCTTTACGAATCCATGTTGAACAGGGGAAACAACTGATTTGCAGAAATGCTGCAAATTCGAAGTGAATATTTTTTCAAATAATGTGGGAATAGCGGAAAGTTTTGCAATGCCCCTGTAATTTTTTATATCAGACTTTCCACCTTTCTTGTGGAGAGGAATGATATAAGATTCTTTCCAAAGAGATGGAAAGACAGAAGATTTAAGGAATAGATTAAAAAGCTTTAGCAATGGATAAACAAGGGAAGAACTACACTCCTTGAGTAGACAACTTGGAATATTGTCAGGCCCAGGAGAGAAAGAAGATTTTAAAGAATTTAAAGCTAAAAGGAGAGAGGAATGGGAAAGGACAATGCTAGGACAGACTGAAGAGTAAGTTGATTGAAAAAAATTAGCAAAGAGGTTAGCAGAATCAGAGTCATTGCTAGCTTTATCCATCCCGAGAGAAAAAGAAGATGGCAAACTTGAAGATTTACGCTTCAAGTTTACAAAATTGTAAAACCGTCTCGGATTTAGGGCAAATTGCCTTTTGCAACGAGTTAGATAATTCTCATAACATTGAGAATTCAGAAGAAAGAAGTTCGACTTGTCTTTGGAATATTTAGCCAAGTCAGTACACGAACCAGAATTATTAAACTTGTTAAAATATTTAGATTTTATATTTTTTAGATTTGATAATCTGGGAGTAAACCAAGGTGGCTTTGAAGAAGTAGTGGAAGGAATCCTTCCAGAACATGCACTGTGGCTCCTATTGGCATTCCCCAGCCAGGTGGTGTTTTCCTGCCCATCGCCAGCACAGATTTGATCTGTCCTGTTCACTCTTGCACTGTCTCGCGAGGTGTCCAAACCCCAAGCATCTAAAACATCTGGTTATGTTTATTCGCTTGCAGAGTCTTGAGCTGACCCACCCAATTTTTAATATACCTACTGATAGGGCTTTTTCGCGCTTACCACTACTGGTAACCTTATCGTGGCCGTTTGACCTTACGCCTTCCGCAGGTAAATATGTTCCAATAGTCCAAAAGTTGCATCTGACCTCTTAGCGCCTCACAAATGTCCTCTCGAGTCGTAATCTCGTCCGAGTCTTTGCACACTCCATGGGACAGCGGCCGGACCTCTGCCTATTCACCTAGGTTCCAGGCCTAGGTCCGGACCAGGCTCCTAAATGCTATTGTTTGTACTCCTCAATTGTTGTGCTGTAGAAGCAGCTCTCCTTTTTGGGTACAACTTATTGAGACTGGGTGTCTCTTGCGCAATCGATACGATAGCGGGGACGTTCGTGCTATGACCTGCTTCCGTTTGACGTCGGTCGTCGTCCTAAACAGCTGCGAGGTTTGTGAGGATTGGTACGTCATAATAACCACCTTAGCTCTGTCGTCGTGTAGCTGTATGGCTACCAGCTCGTACAGCACTCTGATGTTCTCTATTTCATCTCGCATCGGTTGATGGATAGAGCGCCGCTTGCCCTCTTCTAGCATATCCACCATCTGTAAGATCTCTTGCCCGAGGTCTTGGATTGCTGAGCTACTCTGAGTTGCCGTGTTTTGATCCCGCTTAGTGTTCGCCTTTGCAGGGACGGCTTTCGGTTCACCTACGGATGATCTCACCACTCTGCTGCTCTATGCAAAAACATCACAGCTCGCCTTAAGTTGTGGGGTTTGATTTATACTCATTTTATTGGGTACCAACTGCTAACCCATTGTCCTTGGTCGTTGTATAGTCGCGTTATGATTTTATGTTTGTCTTTGCAAGCAGTGAGGCCTTGCGAGAGTTGACACCCACATTCATGGGGTCGAGTGTTCAGAGCCAGATCCGCGTTAATCATGAATATTGCATCCGAACCTATACTGCCAACTAAATCGCGACGAGTCGAGGAGCGTGCTTGGACATTTCCCATGTTTTAACGGGACGGGCGGTAACAGCATTAGCCTAGCAGTCTTTTCGGCAAGATTTCATTTCGCTTACTGAGATACTAGAATACTGTCGGCCATCAGCCCAGGGGTCGTCATAGTATAGTGCTATCCAGTCTTCGCAGCCTAACACGTTACTAGTCTCGGTCTCTGTCGCCGTGTTGGCTGGGCGCGTCGTGGGTGTGCAGCGCCTATCCAGGGGATACCTGGCCTTTACTGGATTATTTACTTTAATTGCTCAGGAACGGAATCGATCTTGCCATTGCCAGGTTAATGGCAGTCAGAATCGTTTTGGCTACTAGAAGCACCCCTCCGAGCAATTACATCCCCGTGCCATTCCAGTCGCCCCATACGACAAGCATTTACTAGCTGTGGTAGTATTCTATAGTTCCCTTGCCCCACGGCGTGTAAGCCCAAAACTTCAAATTTTGTCAAATTTGAATCGGACAGGACAGCGATCGGCTCTCGAAACCGGCGTTCGGCGTTCGGCATCAGCAGTCTTACTCTCTCTGGGCATAACAAGTCGCAAGTACTCATGGGGTTTGTTTGTTGCATACGCGACAACTATTACGGTGATGATTGCACATAAGATCTAGGACTTAGTTATCCCTTAGCGATCTCAAGTTTTTGCGCCGTATCCTAAAGACTGACACATAAGGGACCAAATAGCCATTTTCCGCATTTGCTTGCCGCCCAGCGATGGGCTTGAATGGCTCGCAAAATATTGCGACATCGGTCTGCCTCTCCCTGACTGATTGCGTCAACAGGGCCGGGGCTGCTTCGCAATGGTTGAGGTTCGGCTGGATGCCTTTCATATTCTACTGGTAAGTTCACTCCTGAACACTGGCTATCTTCCGTTGACCGCAATTTGTTTGGAGTCGGTGTTCTTTTTTTTTTTTTTTTATTTATTTATTTATTTATTAGTGGTCGACAAAACGAGTGTCTTCCTAATTATTCAATACATTAGATATACAATTATGAAAATTAAATGCTAAAAGCCTAGTTAGAGAACACAAATTTCTAATAGCATCACCGACCGATGGAGGTGTTTTATTTGCCAGTCCGGCCAGCTGTGCCCCTTTTCAAAGCTAATTTTGTCAGTGACGCTATTCGAGCCTACATCTAAGAAGAAGGGTGTAAGTAGGAAAAAGTGCTCTTAAGTAAAATGAAAAATAATCTTAATTTGCTATATTATTTAAGAATATACCATAAATAGGAGAAAAGAAAGTAAGAAGATTGGTAATAGAGTTAAGAGCTGTATGCTAGATTTATAGAGTGTTAAGTAGATAGGATAAAGAGATAGTATTGGGAAAGTAATGGGAAATCACCGTCCCGGTGGCGAAAATTTACAGCCTGTCCGGCAAGCTATGCCCCTTTTCATAGCTGGGAATGGTCAGTGACTTCCCGAAGGTATCCTGAAAGCAACGATTTTATTAGGGGTAGAGAAAGTTCGGTAGAGAAAACGTGATGCAAACTATTGTAATTTTTACATAGCACGCGAAAAGGATTGTGCATAGCGTAGTCTGTTGGGCACGTCGATAGGAATAAGGGGCGGTAATTTCTGGTTGGTCTAGCCGGAACAGAGAAATGAAGACGCCCTAGCAGAAAAGGAGAATCTATATCGCCAACAACCAACTTATGTAGAAAGACAACACCGAGAATTGTCCTACGGTTGGATAACGATGGAAGATTAAGAAGAAGCAGCCTGCTGGAATAGGATGGCAACCGAAGATTAGGGTCCCAATTTAAACCTGGTAAGGCAAAAAGCAGAAATTGCTTCTGAACAGATTCAATACGATCCTGGCTATTGTTATACTGCGGAGACCAGATGCAAGAGCAGTATTCAAAGATAGGACGAACAAGAGAGATGTACAGAAGTTTCGGTTTAAAAGGATCGTTAAACACTTTAGACCATCGTTTAATGAATCCAAGTACACCTTTTGCCTCATTAACGATGGTATCTATGTGAAGATTGAAGCAGAGCTTAGAGTTACCAAAGTTGCATAGCGTTCAAATCGTCTTGAAGACGAGAATGATGTAGGGTATTAGTGTATGATAGAATAAGTTTCACGTCGTCCGCATACATGAGTACACGGGCATGGGATATAACAGAGGGGAGATCATTTATAAAAAGAGTAAATAGTAAAGGTCCAAGATGACTACCTTGAGGAACACCAGAAGTAACGTGAAGCTGTTTAGAGGTAGTCAGCATCAGCATTCCTCTTTGGGTCCTACCCTTTAAATAAGAACTAATCCAAAGCAAAAGAGACGGAGGGAAACCTATTCGGTCAAGTTTAAAAAGTAAAATGTCATGGTGCACAGAGTCAAACGCCTTACTGAAGTCAGTGTAAATGACATCAGTGTGCATTTTCGAAAGGAAATCATCATTTACCAAGGAAGTAAACTCAAGCAGATTGGTCGTAGTTGGCCGATTCTTTACGAATCCATGTTGAACAGGGGAAACAACTGATTTGCGAATAGCAGATTTGGGAATAGCGGACAGTTTTGCAATGCCCCTGTAATTTTGTATATCAGACTTTCCACCTTTCTTGTGGAGAGGAATGATATAAGATTCTTTCCAAAGAGATGGAAAGACAGAAGATTCAAGGAATAGATTAAAAAGCTTTAGCAATGGATAAACAAGGGAAGAACTACACTCCTTGAGTAGACAGCTTGGAATATTGTCAGGCACAGGAGAGAAAGAAGATTTTAAAGAATTTAAAGCTAAAAGGAGAGAGGAATGGGAAATAATAGGAGGAGGAAGTAATAGTATAAGGGTAAGAATTATTATTAGGACAGACTGAAGAGTAAGTTGATTGAAAAAAATTAGCAAAGAGGTTAGCAGAATCAGAGTCATTGCTAGCTTTATCCATCCCGAGAGAAAAAGAAGATGGCAAACTTGAAGATTTACGCTTCAAGTTTACAAAATTGTAAAACCGTCTCGGATTTAGGGCAAATTGCCTTTTGCAACGAGTTAGATAATTCTCATAACATTGAGAATTCAGAAGAAAGAAGTTCGACTTGTCTTTGGAATATTTAGCCAAGTCAGTACACGAACCAGAATTATTAAACTTGTTAAAATATTTAGATTTTATATTTTTTAGATTTGATAATCTGGGAGTAAACCAAGGTGGCTTTGAAGAAGTAGTGGAAGGAATCCTTCCAGAACATGCACTGTGGCTCCTATTGGCATTCCCCAGCCAGGTGGTGTTTTCCTGCCCATCGCCAGCACAGATTTGATCTGTCCTGTTCACTCTTGCACTGTCTCGCGAGGTGTCCAAACCCCAAGCATCTAAAACATCTGGTTATGTTTATTCGCTTGCAGAGTCTTGAGCTGACCCACCCAATTTTTAATATACCTACTGATAGGGCTTTTTCGCGCTTACCACTACTGGTAACCTTATCGTGGCCGTTTGACCTTACGCCTTCCGCAGGTAAATATGTTCCAATAGTCCAAAAGTTGCATCTGACCTCTTAGCGCCTCACAAATGTCGTCTCGAGTCGTAATCTCGTCCGAGTCTTTGCACACTCCATGGGACAGCGTCCGGACCTCTGCGTATTCACCTAGGTTCCAGGCCTAGGTCCGGACCAGGCTCCTAAATGCTATTGTTTGTTCTCCTCAATTGTTGTGCTGTAGAAGCAGCTCTCCTTTTTGGGTACAACTTATTTTTGCTACAGCTTTTCCAAGTTCACTGAGCTTTTCATCCGATTTGACTCTCCTCAATATCACCGAGTAGCTTGCTTCGCCGTTTGCCGAGATGACTATAGCATCCGGTCGCGTTTTTTCCTTAAGAAATCCCTTTGCTTTATTTACGGGTGTTTTTTTTTTTGGGTTACCTCCTTCCAATTGTCGGCCTCTCCTTTGAGACTGGGTGTCTCTTGCGCAATCGATACGATAGCGGGGACGTTCGTGCTATGACCTGCGTCCGTTTGACGTCGGTCGTCGTCCTAAACAGCTGCGAGGTTTGTGAGGATTGGTACGTCATAATAACCACCTTGGCTCTGTCGTCGTGTAGCTGTATGGCTACCAGCTCGTACAGCACTCTGATGTTCTCTATTTCATCTCGCATCGGTTGATGGATAGAGCGCCGCTTGCCCTCTTCTAGCATATCCACCATCTTTAAGATCTCTTGCCCGAGGTCTTGGATTGCTGAGCTACTCTGAGTTGCCGTGTTTTGATCCCGCTTAGTGTTCGCCTTTGCAGGGACGGCTTTCGGTTCACCTACGGATGATCTCACCACTCTGCTGCTCTATGCAAAAACATCACAGCTCGCCTTAAGTTGTGGGGTTTGATTTATACTCATTTTATTGGGTACCAACTGCTAACCCATTGTCCTTGGTCGTTGTATAGTCGCGTTATGATTTTATGTTTGTCTTTGCAAGCAGTGAGGCCTTGCGAGAGTTGACACCCACATTCATGGGGTCGAGTGTTCAGAGCCAGATCCGCGTTAATCATGAATATTGCATCCGAACCTATACTGCCAACTAAATCGCGACGAGTCGAGGAGCGTGCTTGGACATTTCCCATGTTTTAACGGGACGGGCGGTAACAGCATTAGCCTAGCAGTCTTTTCGGCAAGATTTCATTTCGCTTACTGAGATACCAGAATACTGTCGGCCATCAGCCCAGGGGTCGTCATAGTATAGTGCTATCCAGTCTTCGCAGCCTAACACGTTACTAGTCTCGGTCTCTGTCGCCGTGTTGGCTGGGCGCGTCGTGGGTGTGCAGCGCCTATCCAGGGGATACCTGGCCTTTACTGGATTATTTACTTTAATTGCTCAGGAACGGAATCGATCTTGCCATTGCCAGGTTAATGGCAGTCAGAATCGTTTTGGCTACTAGAAGCACCCCTCCGAGCAATTACATCCCCGTGCCATTCCAGTCGCCCCATACGACAAGCATTGACTAGCTGTGGTAGTATTCTATAGTTCCCTTGCCCCACGGCGTGTAAGCCCAAAACTTCAAATTTTGTCAAATTTGAATCGGACAGGACAGCGATCGGCTCTCGAAATCGGCGTTCGGCGTTCGGCATCAGCAGTCTTACTCTCTCTGGGCATAACAAGTCGCAAGTACTTATGGGGTTTGTTTGTTGCATACGCGACAACTATTACGGTGATGATTGCACATAAGATCTAGGACTTAGTTATCCCTTAGCGATCTCAAGTTTTTGCGGCGTATCCTAAAGACGACGCATATTAAGTTTAGCACGGTTAGATACTTCTAAAACATATAATTTATTCTTTATTGTCACCAAAGGCGACTTTCCGAATATGAACTGATTATCTATCTGTTGCGGCCGCTTAGCAAACTACAGTTTGAGACAGTTTGAGTCAAAATTGAGTGAAGTTTGAGCTGCTTCAGCAATAATTCATGGGATATTGCTCCGATGGGAACATTGACTGTGGCGTGATTTTTAGGGTGATTTGTTTATGGCTACCGTAAGGGGACAGTTGGATCTTGACCAATGTCGATGTTATCACGAGGTTGTGTTTTTACAATATTTGGTGTGTTTATACTCCTATGTTTATTTTTTAAGTCTTTCTGTATCTTATAGGCTATGGCATTAATGAGTGGTATATATAGTGTGTTGATAAATATGACAAATATATACTATATGTATATATATATATATTAAATATCTATATAGTATATATATATATAGTATATATATGTATGTATATAGGAAACACTTGAGATCGCTAAGGGATAACAAAGTCTTAGCTCTTACACGCTATCGTATCCGTATAAGAACTTTTGGGTAGTAGTTTGGTTACATTGACCCTTTGGGAAATAAAGACTACAAGGAACAGTAATTACTACTAGCTGAGAATATCTTCTGAACCCGGCAATACCGAAAAACTGGGTCTTTCTAATAAGATACAACAAATAATAATAATTGTAATAATAATAACCACAAACTAGAAAGACATCAAATCAATTAACCGTATAAAATGCAAAAGCATAAACAAGTTAAAACACAATTACAATAAAATTACCTGACAGGCTTTTCATGATTTTAGCTGGATACGACATTACGTCGACACAAAAACTTAAACAAGTAGCACAAAGGGAGGGGTTATGTACAAATAATGTATCCGATAGGCCGAAAGCTTATGACGCCCAACGTAATAGAAATAACAATCGCAGGACCAGGAGAAACTATCAGCAAAATGCAATTTTCCAATCAACCACTTCAAATAGTTATGCCAAAACCAAAGAGATAAAGCACAAAATAAGCAGTTCACTAATCAAGAGAACCAGAAGGCTCACCACAAGTTCCAACAAAAATTAAATCACGAGAGAACGCAAAACCATCTAAGGTATGAAAAAGTATCACTGACACAGTTTCATCAATAAATCTGATAAAAAAAATAATTGTTTGAAATTAAAATTGCATAATAGAGATTAATAAAAACATCTCACTTTGTCCTAGTTAGCTTTTTCCCTTAAAGCAAATATTTTACACTCACAACTTTTCAGAGCATTATAATGTTGTGATGCAGATAATTCCTAGAAGCATGTCAAGTAAACATTGACTATGCTCAGGAATTGGGTGAGTGAATACAATTTTATATTCCGATATAATGACGAAAACGTCGAAGAGGTCAAGACCGCACGAGAGTGCTTTGACCACTTAATTTCATTATTAACAAATCAATCAATTGACAAAATATAACGAGTTAAGGTTGGAACACCTAAGCCAAGGGGAGGAAGAGAAGTTAAAACAAGTAAGATGCTCTAATCGGTAGCTCCCGACTAGGGGATACTCTGAACACTCTTTTACCAACCCCAAATACAGCTCGCACGTTTGCTTTGGCAGTGATAAAAATAAATTAATAGTTCAGTCGATAAGACTCGAACTCGTAACAGACCGCGATACTTGCACCGCCTCTACCTAGCAGCCGAACAAACAACCAATCGCAACTGAAAAAAAAACTAATTAAAATAGCAGCACATACACACACCATAGAAAACAATACAATCGAAATTGCAATGCTGTTGATAGAATTAAATAGACGCGCGTGAATGTCTGTGTGTACATGCATACAGCAATTCGTGCAATTCGCGCGAACTGCCGCTGACACGTGGGCTGCCAACATATACATAACCACCTTGATGAAATTTTTAACAGTATATTTTATTGTACTATTAAATATTTGTATATTCTTAAAAAGTCAATTTCATTAAAATTGTTGGTTAGTTCAAATTGGTTTATTTACTTAATTTGTAGCTATGGTGTGTAAGCCGGGGGTAGGTACTTGATATATACTATTCTAGGAGCTACATGTCAAGTTTGGTGACTCTAGCTCTTATAAGAGAGTTGCTCAAAAAGCAGAATTTTGATATCGAATTTATCGATTGCTTAGAAATAGGAGAAGTTATCGAATATCGGAAATAAACATGTACTAGGAGGACCTACATTCAAAATTTCAGTCTCTAGCTCTTATAGGTTCTGAGATCCTTGCGTTCATACACACGGACAGACGGACAGGCGGATGGATATAAATACCCCCAAAAGATATGTCACAACCAGGTATCATCCACCAATTTGGATTGTAAAAGTGATGCATGAAATTTTGGTGATAAGGTAATTGCTAATGCTTCATCACCATTGACCCTGCAAAAGGTTACCATCAAATTAAAGTGGAAGAAAACTCAAGAGCCAAAACATTATGAATATCCTCGAAAGCCACTTGAGTTGATAAAAGCCCCTGCAACTTTTCAAAGATGAATGAATAATCTTTTAGAAGATTTGCGAAATTAAGAAACGCAAATCTTGAGCTAAGGCTCGACAACTGCTATTTTGTGAAAAAATAAATATAATTCTTGAGTCATATTATATATATATCGAAGCAGTAAAAAACTTTCCGGTTCCTAAAACAAATAAGCAAATAAAATCATTTTTTGGACTTTGCGGTTTACCGAAATTTATCCCCAGCTTAGCTAAAATAAGAAAGCCAATGACATTAAAATTATGTCCGTTCCGATATTAATTTACCCAAACTACAAGAAACCATTCTCATTAACTACTGATGCGAGTAATATCGCTGTAGGTGCAGTGTTATCAATAGCATTTTTGGCTATTGTCTGGGACACTAAGAATATTCCAAATACTTCGTGATCATAAAACCTTAGTTTGACTTAATTATATAAAAAAAACCAAACAAAATAAAATCATATTGCCGACGCATTATATCGGATAAAGTTAGAAGAAAATGTACTAGGGGAAACTCCTAGCAGTATGGTGGCAACTATACATAGTGACCAAGAAGAAAGTAAAAACACTAACCATACAATACATAGATATACCAAACACCGAATAATTGAAACACGATAAATCGCAACGAGGGAACCCCTAGGGTGCCTGCGACCATTTTATTATGCACTGGGAGAGTAAGACTGCTGAGAGTGGCAGCCGAACGCCGACCTAGAAAGCCGAACGATCAGTATGAAGCCGCACAAGTAGATCACGGCGTTTGTCGCGAGTCAGAGATATTTCCTTCAATTGTGTGCCCTTTCTGCCTGTGGTAGCAAAAGGCACACACATTCAAATTCTCTATCATGTATTTTTTCTTCCAGTCAGGCATAATGAGAAGAATCTGATTTATTTTTGTTAGACCCTTTTGTACTGAGCTAGATACGGCTTGGGACTGATCGTTCAGCTCTCGAGGCTATGCGTTCGGCTGCCACTCTCAGCAGTCTTACTCTCTGGGCATAACAAAATGGTCACAAGTACTCATGGGGCTTACTCGCACTTTAATTCTAAATTCGATTATTCCTCGATTTGACCCTTAGTGCTACAGGTAACCCTTTTTACCAACCATGTCAGCCAGAACTCGAGCATCATTTGCCCCAGCCAATTGGTGAATTTCTCACTTTACAAAGAAGTTCTCCTCCAGATCTGAAAACTTTGTCAGAAAGAGACAGAAGCCTACTGTGAGGCACTCCCTCCCGATGCCAGTACTAACCACTCACATTAGAAGCTCACCGAAAGATTCGGCCAGACGACTTCCAAGCACCCAGTCAGACAAATGGGACGTTCTGCTCAGGCCAGAGCTTTTGCTCTCAATCTGAAAAAAAGATTTGAGCCCTATGGAAGCTTCCCGGAGCGTATTCACAAATAAGTGGATTTTCCCGCAGCAGCCCTTTTGTCAGGAGCTTTCTTGAAAACTGTTTCTTCCATGTGGTTATTAACGGAGCCACCTCAACAATACTGGCATGCATCGGTTGCGTGTTCGAAGCCACTGATAGCAACTTCAGTAATTTGAAGTCTGAGCGACAAACTGGAATACCTAAATGAAAACGCAGAGGTGCGCTTGCGTAACCTACACCCTTACGAGTGAAACTTTCTGCACCACTTTCCGGGGTGTAAGTACCCATGTGTCTACTGACATCTTTAAATCCGTAACGATGAAAGTGAAACAAAAATTAATTGGATTCTGTCTTAAACAACGACTCGAAAAGCTCAATTGTATATAAACTTTTTGTCTTTCTAGAGAACTTGACAAAACCCGGCAATTAGGTAAGTTGGATTGACTATGCTCCTTATATATAGCAATATCTTCAAAACATTGGACTACTATATCATGAATTTCTATAGGAAAAATCAGTCTTAAAATGAATAAATGTTGCATTTGTCAATATTCATACACCTTATGATGTGCTTGAATGAAATTTAAACCTTGACGTCCCGAAGATAGCCCTTCCTTCTTATCAAGATAAAGTTACATGCTATAATTTTTAGGTCTCCGTCAAAAAAAATAAACGAATATCTGACGGCTTGCGTTCGCATCTTTCTGCTGGGAGTTCGAAGATTATATCCGCTAACCATATAGACCATTAACCACAACTTATAAATGCACACTGTAACAATATCCATATAATGATGATTCAATATTCGAAAACGCCGCCTGGTGCCCACTATCGTCCTGAAATCTATGAGTCCTTACCCAAAATAATACGCTTAAGTAATTAGTCGTTTAGAACAAACAGCAAAATATATAACCATTTAATATAGGTAAATCGTAAAGTATATATTTGATAAAAATCTGTTCCTGTTAAGAGTTAATGTTTATCATAAAATAATAATTAGGTATATAATACTTAAATTTATAATTTATATTGTGTCCTTTAAACAGCATCAGCGGGACTTTGGAATTCAGAAAGAGCATGAATAGGATTTTGAATTTTTTTCTGCGATCCCTTTCGAACTTTAGCGCGAACTTCTTCTGGTTTCTCAGGCCGCACAAGTGGTTTTTTCTCTGGTGCCTTCATTTTCCATACAACGATTGGAGACTTAAAAAAAGAAGAACAGCTTATTAATACCGCGATTTCAATGTGCAGCTTATATCTACTTGAATGGCATAAATCATAATATAGTGAGAGTCTTTACGGCGTCTGACTATTTGCTAACCCACTAGCTCCAATACCAGATGCCTAGATGCAGATCAGTTATCGTTATGACTGAATTGAATAGGCATTTATGTCTTGATGTCTAGATGGTTAACAGTTTTTTTAATTTGCAAATACAATTAAGAGTTTTCTAGTAGTATATCCCTTTAAATTAAACAAATTGTAAAATTGTACTAATAAATATTAATATTAAATGAAGGGCAGGTAAACTTACAGTGACAGTGCCTTGTCTTGTGTATTTTGTTGATGCTACGTAAGAATATTTTACTGTTAGCACTACGGCATTCATTAGATTCTTAGCTGCTTGTATCAAAGAAGTTGCGCTATCCAGCTAAAAAATATATAATGCAAAAATCAACATCGATAATGACAACGAAACAAAAAATGAGTAATTCTTACCCCTGAAACAATCAGTTCCCCACTTATGTTTTGTACATCTGCTTTGACTTTAGAAGTTATCTGAATTTGGTGACAGTAGAGAGCAATACGTTGCAAATATGCCAATAAGTCTTTTTTAGTGCTACTTTCAGGGCATTGCTCTGCTATTTCACGAGTTAGCTTATCGAGTTTAGTACCGGCTTCCGATATTTTCTTGGCGGCGTTGATAACATCCATGGTAGTCTTTAAAGGACCACGGCCTCTAAAAATTTGAAAAGATTATTAATATTTAAATATAAGTTTATGGATAATAACCATAGCACTTTCATTTTTAATTTAATATTAAATATGTATTATATATAATATAATAAATTCAATGTCATGCTAATATTAATACTATTTACATTTACAAAATATGAAAATAAAGGAAAAATTTTCTAGATTCAAATATCACATACAACAAAAACCTGTTTAGATTTTTGTAACTTAACAGTTCACTGATTTCTCTAGCCACATGTTGTACGTTACCAAACCTAGTGATACACAAGAGGCCCCATGTTAGGAGAAAATAACTTTGATTTTTTTTTATAATTTTTCAAGTCTGGTATTTGGAAAAACACCTATGATTATATCTTAATCTTTAGTTTTACCACTATATATAATATATAATTTTGAATCAAGAAAAGTATTTTGTTCTGTGTTTTATAAAAAAAAAAGTATATTTTTTCGCACCTCCGCATTTATGCAATGGCATTGAAATCGATGGAGAGAAGGTCCGATGTCGCGAACTAAGAACGGGCTACTAGTATATAAGATATTATTGCATGAGTAAAGCAGGTTCTCCGAAAGCGAGGCCAAAAACCAAGTCTGCTAGAAGCGGCTCGGTGATCGGAAAATTAAGCCGATAAAAAAAAGCTTAAGTAAGAGGTTCTAGTCGGGAGCTCCCGACTAGGGGATACCCTGAACCCACTTCTTCCAACACCAAATGCAGCTCGCGCTACGCGCTCTTTTGCGTTAGTAGTTATAAGGAAAAATTAAAATAAAAAAAAAAGTTGTTCCCTTGGCAGAGTTCAAACGCGCAACTCACCGCACCACTTGCCGCCTTAACTCATCAGCCACACCAATAATTGAGTCTCAATGAGAAAAAAACGACTTAAAATAGCGGCACAGACAACAATACAACCGCAATTGCAATGCTGTTGATAGACTTCAATAAAAGACGCGCATGAACGTGTGTGTGTACATGTATACAGAAATTCTTGAAATTTGCGCCGCAGACACAAGGCCAGCCAAAACACGTTTTCAACAAAGGATCTTGTTGTACTATAGAATATTCATATATTCTCAATAAGACAATTTCAATAAATTGAGACTTAAATTGGTGTGCAATACCATGTAGTTAACTTTCTTGATTTATAGTTAATGGGTGGTGGCGGGGCGGTGTCGGTAGATATAAAATGAAAAGTACTTTATAAATATCAGAGGGTTGTCTGTAAAATAACAGTTTTTGTCGGACAGAATGAATAAAGGAGAAAACACACAAAGTTATGTTTCTATATAGCAGGCTCTAGGCACGAGCAGACACTTTTCTTTGCATTTTTTTCGGACATGTTATTCCACGAACACTGAACAGAAAAAATTGCTGCCAAAGTGTCTTTTGTGCTTGTGTATGTCTAACCAAATTGTATGCATTGTTAATTATTAAACTTAATATGTAATAAAAATACCCATACACATAAACATATATAAACAAGCTAGAAATTATTTAATGGGTGTTTTCTTATAGAATATAAGCATGTACACCTATATAAAATAGCTTGCCTACATGCATAACTGTATTATGTCATGCCCTCTTTTTCACTCTCTTACTCTCTCTCGCTCTAGCTTTCATTGATATCGTCAAACGACAACAAGAAGAAGACACTTTTCGCTTCCACTTTTTTCGTTTTGCTCTTCAAATAACACACATTTCTGTGCGACCGACCGAAGGTGTCCTGTTAAGATCTTACTGTTAGACATAACAGCGGCACTGCTCAAGCTAAAGCACGAACAGAGTACACATTTGCTACGAAATAAAGTGTTCGATAGAGAGCAAGCCCGAATTTGCTTCGTTTTTTTTATGTTTATTCGAGAGCCGACCGCATTAAAAATAAGTGTTGACTGTTATTTGCGACCTCTGATAATTATATAACTATTCAAGAAGCTACATGTAAAATTTGGTGACTCTAGCTCTTATAACTTACGAGATTTTGCTCAAAAAACAAGTTTTCGATATCGATTGCTGGGAAACGTGTCAAGTAATCCATTATCGGAATCAAACTCGTACTTCGCGAGCACTAGGATGAAGCTCTTAAAGGTTCTGAGATCCTTGCGTTCATACAATCAGCTGCCCGGAAAGACAGACAGATGCTAATCAAGAATATATATACTTTATGGGCTCTAATGTGCTTCCTTCTTCCTATTACATACATTTGCACAAATACTTGTTACCTATTTTTAATGGGGTCAGGTCAGTGTATAAAAACAAGTCAAAGTTTTTTTCAAAATAATTTTACATATGCATATAAATTTAGCGGTAATGAACTCATTATTTTAACCGTATAACAAATTCAGAAAATGCATCTTACTTAGTAGTCTACTAAAGATTGTTTTGTAATTTTATGGGTTAAAATGCTTAAACAAATGTAGTTACTATACTAATATTTAAAATCGAAAACAATAGAATTTGTACTTTAAAAAAATCAATCTCAATTTATACGTAAAGAAATACCTAGTGAAGTCAGTCATCTCCATCATTATCATACACATATGTTTTGCCAAGAAAATGATGTCGTTGCCAGTGTCATCCCATTTTGCAACCTCTGAATCAAAAGTAAGTTTTTCGCGACGAAATAGTTCTACTTGTTGTGCAATTTTTTGCTTATCCTCTTCTGTCATTTTACGCATTGCTTCCTAATTAATTCAAACAACACAAATAATGCGTATTATTTACTTTAGCTTGGTTCACCTTACCCTAGCAGTACAAATACCACTAATGTCCGGATATTCGTCAACAGTTTGATCCCCAGTGTGAGCGCTTGCTGAAAATAAATTTATGTATATTCAATTATTTTTTTTTTATTATTTTGGTAATAATCAAACAATAAAATACATTTTGAGTAATGCCTGTTTCTAGTACCAAAGTATATCATAATGCTTTTTCATAAGAAACACATATGTAAGTATATTGGTACAATCAAGGAGATAACCTGAAAATTCTTCATAACACAAGCACACACGCCGGGGCGGTTGTTACATATTATCCAATATATGAAAAATACCTAATCTATGCATACTATACGAGAAAACTTAATGCCAAATGAGGTGTGTCGTATCTCTTAAAGCAATATGCTCAAAACATGATTTCGGTATTAATTATTATTGCTTTCGTGGATACCGGACAAGTTCTTCATAAAAAAATTCAAACAAACTTTTACCCGGGCACTAAGAGGACCTACTCTCAATATATTCTTCTAAACGATACATAGAATTTTGTAAATTATCGATAAATATGGATTTTGACATTATTTTTTAAGTATAACCACTAACCATACAATGCATAGACATGTCAAACAGCAGAATAATCGTATCCCGATAAATCGTCAACGAAGGAACCCCAAGGGTGTCTGCGACCGTTTTAGTGTGCCCAAATAAAGTGAGACTTCTGAGAGTGGCAGCCGAACTCTGCCCTCGAAAGCCGAACGAATAATATGATGCCGCATCTCGCTCAGCGCACAACGTCGTTGTGGCTGATGCTATTTCTTAATATATGTATGTTAGTTTTAATTCCTTAAAGTCCAAAAACATATGTGTGTATGCATGGGCAGAGGCTGATGCTATTTCTTAATATATGTATGTTAGTTTTAATTCCTTTCAGCCCAAAAACATATGTGTGTATGCATGTGCGGAGTTTGCCTCGCTCTCACTCATTGCTTTACGCACATGTGTGTGTCTCTTTCTCCCTGCATAGCTTCTTAAAAACCCCGCGATCTACAAACATACATATGTTTGTGTTGTGTGGATGTGCGCATAAGTAGATCACGGCGTTTGTCGCGAGCCAGAGATATTTCCTTCAATTGTGTGCCCTTTCTGCCTGTGGTAGCAAAAGACACGCACATTCAAATGCTCTATCATGGTATTTCTTGGGCCAGTCAGACATAATGAGAAGAATCTGATCTATTTGTATTCAATAAAAACTTGAATGACCTAAATGAAATATTTACGCTATATATTCTAATTTTTTTGTTTTCTGTGGGGACCTGTTTTGCTTAAAATAAACAAGAGGTTCTAGTTGGGAGCTCCCGAGGATACCCTGAACCCTCTTCTTCCAACAGGCGATAGGTATAAAATGAAAGATACTTGATACTCTTATTATTTACCAAAATTGCTCAAAACAGGATTTCGATATCGATTTTATTCGATTACTGGGAAACGGGGCAAGTTATCGATTATCGGAACAAACTCGATCAGCGCGGGCACTAGGAGGACCTACAGCTATAATTTTAAGTCTCTAGCTCTTATAGGTTCTGAGATCCTTGCGTTCATACATACGGACGGACGGACGGACATGGCTAGATCGACTCGGCTCTTGATATACTTTCCGGGGTCGGAGATGCTTCCTTCTGATACATACATTTGCACAAATACATAATACCCTTTTTATCCATTTTCAATGGGTTCAGGGTATAAAAAAACAAGAGGTTCTACTCGGGAGCACCCGACTAAGGCATACCCTGAACCCTCTTATTCCAACCACAAATGCAGCTCCTAATACGCGCTCGTTTGCTTTAGTAGTAATAAAGAAAAATTAAACTAAAATGCAAAGGTCCGTTGGCAGGGTTCGAACTCGCAACTGACCGCATTACTTGCTGCTGCCTCTACTTGACAGCCACACCAGCCAAAAAAAAATTAGTCTCCTCGATAGGGTTCGAACTCGCAACAGACCGCACTACTTACCGCCGCCTCTATATAACAGCCACAGCAACAAGTGAGTTTTAATGAGAAAAAAACCGAATTAAAATAGCAGCACAGAAAACAATACAATCGTAATTGCATTGCTGTTGATAGAATTCAAATCAGACGCGCGTGAATGTGTGTGTGTACATGTATACAGAAATTCTTGAAATTTGCGCTTGTTGCCGCTAATAGGAGAAAAGTCAAAACACGTTGTCTTAAATCATTTCTGTGTTTCTTCACCGATATTGATGACATTTTCTACAGTACTTCTTATTGCATAATACTATAGAATATTCGTGTATTATCAGAAAGTCAATTGCATTTAAATTGTGGCTTATATTTGTGGGCAGCATGAATTGGTGTTTTTACTTGATTTATAGCTATGAGGTAGAAGCGGGGAGGTGGAGATAGCTATAAAATGAAAGATACTTGATATATATATACTATTCTAGAAGCTACATGACTAGTTTGGTGACTCTAGCTCTTATTATATACCGAAATTCCTCAAAAACAGAATTTCGATATCGATTTTTATCGATTACTTGGAAACGGGACAAGTTATCGAATATGGGAAACAAACTCGATCTGCGCGGTCTCTAGCTCTTATAGGTTCTGTGATCCTTGCGTTCATACATACGGACGGACATGGCTAGATCGGCGATGCTTCCTTCTGCCTGTTACATACATTTGCACAAATACATTATACCCTTTTTACCCATTTTCAATGGGTTCAGGGTATAAAAATTAGAATGTGAACTATAAATATTTCATTCAGTCTGGGCACACTAAAATGGTCGCAGGCATCCTTGGGGTTCCCTCGTTGACGACTTATCGGGATACGATTATTCTGCTGTTTGACATGTCTATACATTGTATGGTTAGTGGTATAACTTAAAAATTATAACAGCTTAAAACACCAATTGAAGTATGTAGGCTCACGTATTGTAGACACAGAATGGGAATATTTCAGTTTTTGGATACCTTTCTCCATCTTCGCAATATTAATACTTATTTTTAAAGCTAGGGCCATAAAATTTCATGCTAATCAGAAAACAAATAGAAATTATTTAACATTAAATTTCCTAAGGTGTGCCGCAGGCGGAAGCCTGTCACTGAGAAATTGTGCTGCTGACCTTGCATTACATTTAGTGTTGTGAATAAATGCATCTATACCTACCGCACAAACATTTTGGCATTCATACTGGGCTATATTTTATAACTTCGAAAATTCAAAGCATGGTGCTATAAACCAAAATATTATTTTAACTGAGGTGTACATGGGATTTTGTAGTAGAGCTCACTCGATTACAGCTTTCTTACTCGCTATAATAAATTTTTACTTACAATATTGATTACAAACATTGTAAAGTAAATCTTACATTTACTATATTGCAATAAGTAACCCGTTACCCTTATGCAGATTAACTGAGCAAACGCTTATTGTAAAAAGTAGTGTTGGTCAAAATATATATGCCGACCACTTTATATATGCCGACATCTGAATATTCATATATTAACGTGTTTTCGTAGTTTACAAAATCTGTAAAAATTTTCTTGCTTTATTTTGAAAAACCTATTAGAATAAATAAGACATTTTTTCATGCATTATTGTGAATTAACCATATAGATTAGCAAAGTCTAGGAGTAAGAGATACCTATTTCCAGTATTGGGCCATTACAGGCATAATAACTTCCTTCTATACATACGTAGATAAACACGGACAAATGCAAACATACCACACTTTATGCATTTTCTGTGGTTTTTCTTCCCTTAGCATTACTATTGGAATCGAGATCATAAATAAGTACAGTCTAATCATTTTCCGGATATAAATGTGTAATCACACTATGTTACAGATAACAAGTAAGAGGCTCTAGTCGCGAGTTCCGGACTAGGGTATATCCTGAACCCTTTTCTAACATCATTAAATGCAGCTCGTGCTACGAGCTAGTCTGCTTAAAAGGTAATAAAAACGAATATTTAAAAAATTAAACTCGAAGCCGTTAGCGACCGCCCTACTTGACACCGCCTTTAGTCGAGTCACACCAACAATTTATTTTCAAATTCAAATGGCAGCACATACACATAGCATACAATACAATAAAATCGCAATTGCAATACTGTTTATATAATTCAATGGGTGTGTATATGTATACAGAAACTCTGGCAATGATGCGAACACGTCAATATAGGCACACACTTTCTTTAATAACTTCAGTGTTTCTTAACAAATATTAATAAAATTTTAAGCAGGAGATCTTATTGTGCGATAAAATTACATTAAAATTTTGGATTACATTAGTGAGTAGTTCGAATTGATTTTTAGTTATATGGCGGCGGCGGAGGCGATAAGAGCTAGTCACCAAATTTTACATGTAGCTTCTTGAATACTTAATGTACATATATGTATATATGTTTCATTTGATAGCTATCGCTATTAAGGATAACGAGTGCTTATATTGACATGTGTTTGTGGCATCTATCGCAAATTGCAAGAATTAATGTATACATGTATACATTCATGCGCGTCTTTTTTTAATTCTATAAACAGCATTGAAAGTGCGACTGTATTGTTTTCTGTGCTGTGTTTATGTGTTGCTATTTTATGGATTTCGAGTAGAGATGATAGCAAGTAGTACAGTCGACACGGGTTTTTGAGTCCGAATACCAGGGACTTATTATTTTTCAATTTTTTTGTATTACTGCTAAGGCAAACGAACTCGTAGCGAGAGCTGCATTCTGCGTTGGTAGAAGAGGATTCAGGGTATCCCCTAGTTGGAAACTCCCGATGAGAGCCTCTTTCTCGTTTTAATATTGCTCCTAGGTAAAATGAAATGATAAAGGTAAGACAAGCGAGGGCTTATCATGTTGGTAGAAGAAGGTTTAGAGTATTAGCTAGAAGGGCACTTCAGACCTTCCTTTGTTTTGTAATGTATATGTAAATTTTATTCAATTTTTTAAGTTCAGCTGTTCTTGATCCTTATCATATAAAAATGTTTGAGAAAAGTCAACTAAACGTTCGTGTATATTTTGGACTTCTAAACTAACTGTAACGAAAACTTTTTTTATATTATTTTTCAGGAAAACACAACTGACTCCAAATGATACGTGTAAAAAGTTATATGTTCCAAGTATGAATCCCCTACTAGATACACAAAGCGGCGAATTTCGTTAAAATATGTACACGGAAACGCGTTTCACATAACCAATATAATCTTTTCACTTTGAAAGCATAATATAATAAAAGGTAGTTACATCGACTACGCGTTTCCAATGTTAAGTCTTCGACTGGCTCGAACTCTGTGTCAGTATCTAGATCATCAGAACTCTGAAATGAAAATTAGAAATAATGAATATGAAAAATTTCCAAATTTAAGTTGGTAATTAATATTAGTATGCGAATGCTATATCCAGTCCCCGATTACAATCTGTAGTTCTGTGTTGAAACAAAGTTACGACAAATCTGGGACTATTTACTAGGCGTAATGAGACTGAGGGACATATTGGTCAAAGTCCAATACAGTCTAAAGCAGGGAATTTTTATTAATCATATACATTTTTCCAATTTGCTACTGGCTCAGTTGGCCTTCACAGAATATTTTGAATTCCTAAAGGTATTCAATTACTAGTTGCAATTACAATGAAACTTGTTCTCGGTTTACCCCGCACACATGAGTCTTGAACGAGAACGAGCAGCTATTCACAATGAATGCATGTTGTATTCTGAGGATTTTAAAGTCGATGCAAATATTTATATAATTTCTTTAAATTAACTTATTAATTTTGCAAATTTGTGTTTCCAAAGATTAATTTTATCAATTTTTGTTTTGTTTAAACTATTTTTTACTCTGCCGGTCGAACAAGCTACCGACTTATTTAACTTACCTTATTTGTACTTTTTGGGACTTTTATTTTTTAGTAAAATAAAAATAATAATAAATAATTAAACATTGAATCTAAAGAAATTATATAAATATTTGCGACGACTTTAAAATAACAGATTTTCTACAGAGCCAGCCTCAGTACACAACATGCATTCATATGTCAACACAAATTTGGGATAGGTCATGCATGATAAGCGCTAGGAAACTAACAACATTTATTCATTTGCCAGCCAAAGCCAGAGCTGTGAATAACAACACACATACAAACATAATTGCTTGCACGGCCTTCATAGAGCTGAAGCTGAGAATATATTATATTTTTAGTTTTTCGCTCTTTCGGCTGTGAGAGCGCAATGATGCTGATTTCGTTTTCGTTCTCGAAATTAAAAAAAATCAAGCTGCATAGTAGCATACTCATCTTAGTGTTATATTGTGTGTTATATTGTATATTAGTGTCATATTGTCTTTGGTAATACGTTGTTACCTGCGCACTTAAATCTTTAAGCAACAGTACGTCTACTGGAGGTAGAAATCTACAGCGGCCTCGTCAAGACGGAGATACAAAAGACAGACAAACGCTCAGTTACCATAGTTACGTTTCAGTGGTTATCTAAGGGGTCACGAAACACGAATTCATCGCCACAGGACTTTTAAATTTCATTCGACGGTTCAAGGAAAATTTAGACCTAATTGGACTTAGCAAGGTTGAGGATGATGGATCCGTGGAGGGTGAATGCTCATACCCTCGAACCAGACGGGATGACCAGGAGCAAATACATCGTCGTGCACGATAGCGACAGGAACCAGGCAGAAGCCAAAGCCAAAACGAATGCCCTTTAAAACAGCGGATACGTGCATTACATAATCGACCACACTCACTTATAAGAAAAGACTGTGGCCCCTGCTAACCAAGGCGATGGAGAACTTTGGTCTAGAGCGCAAAATGGATGTTTGAACAGACGGTCATGTCTCTCCTTTTGGAGGCTTGCCGCGACCCGAATACTTAACAATTTACTGAGGCTAAGCTTGGACCAATCAATTAAGTAAATTTCTTTCCAAACATTAATATTACCGTCGTGTTATTTTAATATTTAGGTCGTATTAGCGACCATCTTCTTGCATATTTGCTTTAGAATACTTTTTTGCGCGAAGCCTCGTCATTAATTTAGTTTTAGGGCGTTAGATATGACTAACGGACAAAACATAACACTCTTAAATAAACTGTATACTAAGCAAAAGGGCAAGCTGAATATCAATCATTTTGATAACAATAACAATAAAAATAAATGTTATGTCGGGCTTTCACGCCTTTTCGTGTTTTGAGCTTAGGCCAAAGCCCACACAAAAAATCTAAATGTGAATTAGGCGTACGAGATCCGCGAGTTCCACAATTAGAAACTATCAACAGGGTGTTCTTTCTCGAAGCATTATGGGAAAGTGCTTTACGTCAGAGTAAATGAGGATACCAACCCCGCATAGGAATACTGAAAGGACTAACTGAGATAAGATGTAACAGAATATTAGACAGTCATCAGTTTGTTAAATATGCAGACCTATCGTAATATCATGCCTTACATTTTTTAATTTTATATTGACAGCTCGTATACTACGCTTGAAAGCTGTTGTATAGATGCAATCACTAACCATACATCACAATGGTTGGTGATGCAATGCAATATGCAGACACTAAGCACAGCAACACCGCCTTCACAGCGAACATAATGTAATTTGATTTTTCAGCAATCGATCCCACTCGAACACTGCTAGAAGCGGTGGCCAAAAGCCACCAGAACCAGACGACTAAATGTGAGTTTAAATTTTGTTTTGCCCCAATGGGGAACAAAGTACCCACATAAATAAATATATATTCATATGTGCCAAAATGATTATATAGGTGCCGTAAAATACGTTAAAGTAGTATTTTATTTTAACATAGAAGCAAAAAAAAAACTTAAATCTAATGATTTAATTTATGCGTTGCTGGTTAGAAAAAGCACACTGAAACGGGCAACTGTCCGCGCCCTCTGGCCACTGCTTTTAGCCTGGAGTGGGGAAAACGATCTTGGAACGGACTCAATCGGTCTAGACATCTCGCTGTCAGAGTCCCGCCTTTTACCGCTCCCCTCTTTGTGGCCTAGGGTCCCTGGCTGTCGTCCTTAGGCGTTGAACTCGGTCGGTAATTGTGATTGTTTTTGCGTAGCACTAATTCTTTGGCTTTTGTGGACTTTGTACGATTGCCTGGCACCTTTTATACATGTAAACATTTTATTTATGTTTATGTATCCTCGCCGGCAGGTTCATATGTTTTTTTCTTTGTTAATGTTAATAATTTTAAAATTAAATGTTCAGGCTTGCGTGCCTCGACCACGGTAATATTATTTTCTCTTCTTTCTGGCCACAACACGCCCGCCTTTGACCGCTGACCAAATCAAACTCCTCTAAGCTGTACATTTGGGTAGCAACATGACCGGTGCCGAATTTCGGCACACGCAAAAATTCGAAAAATGGTCACCGTTGCTGCCTATATGCACAGCTGAAAATTCTAGGTCAATGGCCCAGTTGAAGCCAAGGGATTTACGAACGTAATCCGATTTGCTCTCCTCTTGCTCTCTCTCTCTCTCTGAGCGAACCGGGTGGCCAATCGCAGTCGCTCTTCCGCATTTTCCCCTGGCGAGAATAAAATAATAGGAATGTGGGGATATGCTTTTACTGCACATTTTTCTAACACAATATCGATTTCCCTCCAATTTTCTTGTTTCACTTTTTTCAGAGTGGTTTTCGTTCTAATTCTATAACAAGTCATGTTTGTGTAGGCTGTCTTCAGAGATCATGTTCTAAATGTTGCCCTGGAGGAATAAGCGGCTACAATTCAAGTTTGGTGACTCTAGCTCATTTAGGCTACAAGTTATACACAAAAATAGGATTCCGATATCGAATTTTAACGATTTCATAAAAACGGATTATCGATGATTTAAACAAACTCGCACTGCTGGTTATGTTCAAAATCAAGCTCTTATATTTTCCGAGTTCGACGCGTTAATACAAACCGACAGACAAACATATATACCCTTTTTAACCATTTTAATGAGTGCATGGTATAAAAAAAAGAGTCGAGTGACTAGAAATCAATATAATCAGAAATATGAAACATATGGCCTATGACCTACTTCTCTCAAGTTGGTTGGATTGACAATGAAGCGCGTGTGTTTGGCATTATAATCACTTGCAGAAATGTTGTCTCCTATATTGTTGGAGAAATCTTTTACAGTGATTGAAAGGGAGGCGAGTTATTCATGACAGCCAGCTGGCACAGCTGGAGTGTGAAACTTTCATGCCTATTGAAAAGTGTTTAATGCGATTTTTGTTTATAGCGCCAGTTTCCCTGTTAGCATTACGATCTGGATCATTTGAGGCATAGTTTGGTACTTGAAAACTATTTTTTTCTTTTTAATTTAATTTTCTTCAATCTAAAGAATAATTATCAATCGATCGATTTCAAATTGTTTTTGGAAAACAGGCTCATGAAGTTAATAGTTTTGAGAGACTTAGTACCGAAAATCATGTTTCTTTAATATTTCCTTTATAGAGCTGCATCATGTTAATATTTTTTTTTAGCTCCACTTAGATAGGAATTAGTGTTGTGAACGTTGTCAATTCTCTTTCATTGATGTCTAATAGAGCAGTTAAATGTATGTATGCATGTGATTTGTGCGAGCAGTTTTGCCTTTTCTTTCAAGTGAGGAGTAATGTGAAATAACTCAAAGGTTCGCTACCTCAATGCGAAAATAGGAATGTTTTGGAATATTGTGTTGTGAGCACATAAGCCAAGACTTGACGTTTAATAGATTTCGGGATTTCAAGCTTCAGCGTGATCAGCAGATCGTGCCTTAAAACCAACCTTATTTTCGTGTGCTATTGCATAAAAATTGTTATTGTATAAGATTGGCTATTTCAATTTATATTTTGCTTTTAAAAGTACTTATACAATTTTATTAGTGTACTAGCAGAATTTACTCTCTGTCGCCCGAAACAAGTGAATAATGTACAAAAAGCAAGTGGCACCAACATTGTTTGAGCAATTCGCGCCGAGTTCAGTTAGATACAAAACGGCTCAACAAAACAATACGAAATTGTATTTATATATATCTTCCTTACGATGAAAAATCGTCCTCAATGTCGAAAATACTCAGCACGCCACGTTTGCTCTGCGGCCTAGTCGCTCGCGCCAGCTGTGGCTGTGGGAGGATCAGGCACGCTGACATTTACCTTGATGTGATACTTGGAACGTTACAATTCTGTCCGTCTTTGTCCCTGATTAACCACAGAATTGATTGAAGTCGTCCTTCCTTCCTTCTTCTTTCCGAGGGCTGCACCAGGGTGGGTGACGTTGTCGCTGTATCTGATCTGCTTTACGTGTAGTCGCGGTCGGGCATGGGCGTGTTGGGTTTTTGAGGGTGATATTGCGTCTCATTTTGCACAATGCACCAAATTGAGAAGCAAATTGATTTCTCCAGAATGTATATTTGTGTGTGATATCATTTTTCTAAACTTTATATGTCTAAGACCCTCTTGAGAAACTATGACGCGGACTTTGAAAAATATATTAATTTGACTCTAACACTAATCGCCGTTTAGAGTCTTCGTTACTTTTGGCTATGATTCATAACTTGCATTTGTCCCCAATGTCGTCGCTATCGCCTTCTCAAAGCGATTGTCCTAACATCACCCCTGTAGTATAGCCTGAATTAATGCCTATTACCCCCATCTGTAGTGCTCAGCGAAACTGTAGCCGCATCAGTTTCTTATAAATGTAATTTTATTAATTTCTAAATTTCTTTACTCCTCGTGAAATATCAAATTACAAAATTAATGTTTCTCATGATTTTTTCCCAATCATTTGTGATCCTCAATTTTATTGCTTCCGATCTCAAACCCTAAAAGAGAAATCATTTTTGTTCTATCACCCTTTAGGTGATAGTATGTTTATAAATTCAGCACTATGCTGTATGAAAAGAATGAATAACATATCGGACACAATATACCACAAAGAAATTGGACATGAAATTTAAAAACTCTTGACGAAAAATTACTATCTACAGAATGTTATTAAAACATTATTAAAAAGACATCAACTCAGACCAGAAAAGCCACGAGAACCTACCAAAATACACAAATCCCTATTATACATATGTACCACGACTATCTGAACGCCTCACGAGCTCAGACAGCTACAACAAATAAGAAATAAAAGTAGCACACAAACCTACGAATGCGTTACAAAAATTCTTCAACAAGATAAAGTCAAAAATCCCTATGACCGACAAAAGCAACGTAATTTACCACATACCATGTGGCGGGGAAAACAACAACAAGTACAATGGTGTAAGGTAAGGATTAGTCAAGATAAATCGCACTTAAAATGAAGACATCAAAAACAAATATACAAACAAGTAAGAGGTTCTAGTCGAGAGCTCCCGACTAGGGGATACCCTGAACTCTCTTCTTCCAAAACCAAATGCAGCTCGCTTGAATTTGCGCTAGCTGCTGCTAACACGTGCGCACATAACTTTTGTGTTTCTTAACCGATCCTAAAAAATTTTTCGACAGTACATCTTATTGTAGAATATAATATTGAATATTTGTGTATTCTCAAAAAGTCAATTGCATATAAATTGTGGCTTAAATTGATGGGCAATACAAGTTGGATTGTTTGGTAAAGTAACAGCAGAGACAACACCGACGGCTGCGTGCAGCAGCCAACAGCAGAAGATAACAATCATGAAAACAGCCTAAGAGCAAATAGTTTTTCCGCGCTCTTTGTGAGCTTCTGCCCACTCTCTTTCGTTGCCCCTTTGCCTTCTGCATTGATTCCCGCTGTCCTTCGCTCTAAGCGGCGAGCGTCTTATTGGAGTTTAGTTTCGAACGCTTTACATATGGTCATAGTTAGTTTTTCGTTTGATCGCAACCTAGGCACCACTAATTCGAGTTGGCTGCCAAGCAACAATATAAAAACTTATAAATTTTAATAGATGCCCTTTATAATTTCGTTTGTGTATTTTTACAAGCTCAAGCTGTTCGTTAAGTGCTACGCGCCTCAACAAACAATTTATCAATTTAAGCACAACAGCCGTTTGCTTGCGCATTAGCATACAGTTGGTTGTTATACATTAACGCCGTAGCAAAATCCCCGTTAATCGTTGCGCGCTATAACCAGCTATACGCTATCTCGCTCGAACGAACACTTGTGCGCGCAGACTTGTACTGTAGTTCGGCTGTGTGAACCTTGTTGTGCATAATGTCAAATTGTTTGATGAAGGTGCAAGTGCAAATGGAAATGATGAGGCGACATCAGCTAATCAAGTGGCGGTTGGAACCCAGGCTGCTGTTCTTAAAATAAAGATTAAGAATTTAAGTGATCGACTCAATAGATTGCCCTCTGAACTTGATCCCGCTCGACTTCGCGTTGATGACTACGAGCACATAAGCATGGCATTTGAATTGCAGGCGAAATTTGAAACAATCTATGATAGTTTGTTAGATGTGAGTCATGCCAGCGTTGAAGAGAATCTTTAGTCAAGGTTTGAGTCAACTCTTAGGCAGCTACGGGTTTCAACGCGAGAGCGGAAATCAAAGTAAGGTTCATCAGATTCCGCATTGTTACACTTTCAATTCAGCCGCAGCTGATGATTCGCGTTCTACCTTTGTTGTTCCAAACCACTCTCGATTGCCTCAACTTAAATTGCCGGAGTTTAGGCTACACAGAATGGGTCGATTTCTCGAACTTGTTCATCACGGTCATTGACAAGGATTTGACTAACATTGAAAAACTCCAGCATCTACGGTCATGCCTTAAAGGAACAGCACTGGATACAATTCGCTAATTATGCTGGCGCTTTATAACTTCTTGATAAACGTTTTAATAACAAGCGTCTTATTTTTCAGGCACACATCGCTGAAATTTTGGGTTTGAGAAAGGTGGATAAGGGCGCGACGACACAACTGCGCGAATTCTCAGATAAGGTCAACTCTCATCTAAGTGCTTTAAAATCGATGGCCAGTGTGGAACAGATCGCTGGTTGCGTCATAGTACACACGTTGCTGCAAAAACTAAATAGCGTTTCGCAAGCTAGCTGGGAGGATGATGCGCCGTTGGACGTCATACCATCATGCGAGCGGTTTACAACCTTCATCGAGAGGCGTTGTCAAAGGCTGGAATATGCGGATCACGCTACGGCAATGTACACGCCTGGCTCCCAGGTGGGCCAGAACAACAATAGTAGAAGAACGTTTGTAGTGATTGGAATGGAACGAGTGCTTGTGTATTTTTTGAAGTCCCAGGTCACTCTATTTATAAATGTTTGCAATTCGAAAATTTATCGCCCTCGCTGCTATTTTTTTCTTTTTAATTTAATTTTCTTCAAGCTAAAGAATAATTATCAATCGATCGATTTCAAATTGTTTTTGGAAAACAGGCTCATGAAGTTAATAGTTTTGAGAGACTTAGTACCGAAAATCATATTTCTTTTATATTTCCTTTATAGAGCTGCATCATGTTAATATTTTTTTTTAGCTCCACTTAGATAGGAATTAGTGTTGTGAACGTTGTCAATTCTCTTTCATTGATGTCTAATAGAGCAGTTAAATGTATGTATGCATGTGATTTGTGCGAGCAGTTTTGCTTTTTCTTTCAAGTGAGGAGTAATGTGAAATAACTCAAAGGTTCGCTACCTCAATGCGAAAATAGGAATGTTTTGGAATATTGTGTTGTGAGCACATAAGCCAAGACTTGACGTTTAATAGATTTTGGGATTTCAAGCTTCAGCGTGATCAGCAGATCGTGCCTTAAAACCAACCTTATTTTCGTGTGCTATTGCATAAAAATTGTTATTGTATAAGATTGGCTATTTCAATTTATATTTTGCTTTTAAAAGTACTTATACAATTTTATTAGTGTACTAGCAGAATTTACTCTCTGTCGCCCGAAACAAGTGAATAATGTACAAAAAGCAAGTGGCACCAACATTGTTTGAGCAATTCGCGCCGAGTTCAGTTAGATACAAAACGGCTCAACAAAACAATACGAAATTGTATTTATATATATCTTCCTTACGATGAAAAATCGTCCTCAATGTCGAAAATACTCAGCACGCCATGTTTGCTCTGCGGCCTAGTCGCTCGCGCCAGCTGTGGCTGTGGGAGGATCAGGCACGCTGACATTTACCTTGATGTGATACTTGGAACGTTACAATTCTGTCCGTCTTTGTCCCTGATTAACCACAGAATTGATTGAAGTCGTCCTTCCTTCCTTCTTCTTTCCGAGGGCTGCACCAGGGTGGGTGACGTTGTCGCTGTATCTGATCTGCTTTACGTCTAGTTGCGGTCGGGCATGGGCGTGTTGGGTATTTGAGGGTGATATTGCGTCTCATTTTACACAATGCCCCAAATTGAGAAGCAAATTGATTTCTCCAGAATGTATATTTGTGTGTGATATCATTTTTCTAAACTTTATATGTCTAAGACCCTCTTGAGAAACTATGACGCGGACTTTGAAAAATATATTAATTTGACTCTAACACTAATCGCCGTTTAGAGTCTTCGTTACTTTTGGCTATGATTCATAACTTGCATTTGTCCCCAATGTCGTCGCTATCGCCTTTTCAAAGCGATTGTCCTAACATCACCCCTGTAGTATAGCCTGAATTAATGCCTATAACCCCCATCTGTAGTGCTCAGCGAAACTGTAGCCCCATCAGTTTCATATAAATGTAATTTTATTAATTTCTAAATTTCTTTACTCCTCGTGAAATATCAAATTACAAAATTAATGTTTCTCATGATTTTTTCCCAATCATTTGTAATCCTCAATTTTATTGCTTCCGATCTCAAACCCTAAAAGAGAAATCATTTTTGTTCTATCACCCTTTAGGTGATAGTATGTTTATAAATTCAGCACTATGCTGTATGAAAAGAATGATTAACATATCGGACACAATATACCACAAAGAAATTGGACATGGAATTTAAAAACTCTTGACGAAAAATTACTATCTACAGAATGTTATTAAAACATTATTAAAAAGACATCAACTCAGACCAGAAAAGCCACGAGAACCTACCAAAATACACAAATCCCTATTATACATATGTACCGCGACATATGAACGCCTCACGAGCTCAGACAGCTACAACAAATAAGGAAAAAAAGTAGCACACAAACCTACGAATACGTTACAAAAATTCTTCAACAAGATAAAGTCAAAAATCCCTATGACCGACAAAAGCAACGTAATTTACCACATACCATGTGGCGGGGAAAACAACAACAAGTACAATGGTGTAAGGTAAGGATTAGTCAAGATAAATCGCACTTAAATGAAGACATCAAAAACAAATATACAAACAAGTAAGAGGTTCTAGTCGAGAGCTCCCGACTAGGGGATACCCTCTCTTCTTCCAAAACCAAATGCAGCTCGCTTGAATTTGCGCTAGCTGCTGCTAACACGTGCGCACATAACTTTTGCGTTTCTTAACCGATCCTAAAAAATTTTTCGACAGTACATCTTATTGTAGAATATAATATTGAATATTTGTGTATTCTCAAAAAGTCAATTGCATATAAATTGTGGCTTAAATTGATGGGCAATACAAGTTGGATTGTTTGGTAAAGTAACAGCAGAGACAACACCGACGGCTGCGTGCAGCAGCCAACAGCAGAAGATAACAATCATGAAAACAGCCTAAGAGCAAATAGTTTTTCCGCGCTCTTTGTGAGCTTCTGCCCACTCTCTTTCGTTGCCCCTTTGCCTTCTGCATTGATTCCCGCTGTCCTTCGCTCTAAGCGGCGAGCGTCTTATTGGAGTTTAGTTTCGAACGCTTTACATATGGTCATAGTTAGTTTTTCGTTTGATCGCAACCTAGGCACCACTAATTCGAGTTGGCTGCCAAGCAACAATATAAAAACTTATAAATTTTAATAGATGCCCTTTATAATTTCGTTTGTGTATTTTTACAAGCTCAAGCTGTTCGTTAAGTGCTACGCGCCTCAACAAACAATTTATCAATTTAAGCACAACAGCCGTTTGCTTGCGCATTAGCATACAGTTGGTTGTTATACATTAACGCCGTAGCAAAATCCCCGTTAATCGTTGCGCGCTATAACCAGCTATACGCTATCTCGCTCGAACGAACACTTGTGCGCGCAGACTTGTACTGTAGTTCGGCTGTGTGAACCTTGTTGTGCATAATGTCAAATTGTTTGATGAAGGTGCAAGTGCAAATGGAAATGATGAGGCGACATCAGCTAATCAAGTGGCGGTTGGAACCCAGGCTGCTGTTCTTAAAATAAAGATTAAGAATTTAAGTGATCGACTCAATAGATTGCCCTCTGAACTTGATCCCGCTCGACTTCGCGTTGATGACTACGAGCACATAAGCATGGCATTTGAATTGCAGGCGAAATTTGAAACAATCTATGATAGTTTGTTAGATGTGAGTCATGCCAGCGTTGAAGAGAATCTTTAGTCAAGGTTTGAGTCAACTCTTAGGCAGCTACGGGTTTCAACGCGAGAGCGGAAATCAAAGCAAGGTTCATCAGATTCCGCATTGTTACACTTTCAATTCATCCGCAGCTGATGATTCGCGTTCTACCTTTGTTGTTCCAAACCACTCTCGATTGCCTCAACTTAAATTGCCGGAGTTTAGTGGAGGCTACACAGAATGGGCCGATTTCTCGAACTTGTTCATCACGGTCATTGACAAGGATTTGACTAACATTGAAAAACTCCAGCATCTACGGTCATGCCTTAAAGGAACAGCACTGGATACAATTCGCTAATTATGCTGGCGCTTTATAACTTCTTGATAAACGTTTTAATAACAAGCGTCTTATTTTTCAGGCACACATCGCTGAAATTTCGGGTTTGAGAAAGGTGGATAAGGGCGCGACGACACAACTGCGCGACTTCTCAGATAAGGTCAACTCTCATCTAAGTGCTTTAAAATCGATGGGCAGTGTGTTTTAGAAACACCTTGGCGGAAATTTTATCTTCGCTACTCACTACCGCCCAGCATCTTAAGCACGATGTTGTCCTGCTTGCCACTGCCGTCATCAATGTGAAAAACGCGCTCATCTTGCTCATCAGCTGCAGCTGCGCAAATTCAAATCAACAGCAATAGTCTCTGGTATTGGTGATGCAGCATTTGCGTCCGGTGGTTTTTCGGTCAACATCAATGTCAAATCTCAGGTGTCGGAGTACTCCACATGCATCCCGGCGTTGAATGCACCATCCATCACTGATAATCAGCCCAGCTTCACTCTTGACCCTGCATCATGGATAATTCCATCAAATATACAACTAGCTTATCCTGAATTCTTTCAATCTCAGCAAATCGACATGTTGATTGGAGCCAGTCTGTTCTTCGATCTGCTATGCGTCGGCCAGATTAAACTAGCTGCTTGACTGCCGATATTGTAAACGACTCGCCTTGGTTGGGTGGCTACGGGAAGTGCTTCACATGCAGGAAAATAATCACTCAATGCAGATTGATGAATTAATCCGTCGTTTTTGGGAATTGGAATGCTGCACCGAGCCTGAGTCCTTACCAAACAAGGAGTAACGCGACTGCGACGCACACTTTCAGGCCAATTTTAAACATCTGGCGACTGGCGACTATTCAGTTCGTGTAACACTCCGACTAGGCATGCATCAGCTGGGTGAGTCCTATCAACAGGCGCTTCGTCCATTCCTGAACTTAGAAAGAAAACTAGACCGCAATCCAGTTTTGAAAACCCAGTATGCGGCATTTATCAAGGAATATCTTGACTTGGGTCATATGTCAGTTGTTACCTTAGCTGCACTGGGCAAATTCAATTATTACCTGCCACATCACTACGTGCTGAAGGAGGATAGCACTATAACCAAGCTAAGGGTCGTGTTTGATGGCTCGGCAGCTACTACCTCTCGACACTCGCTGAATGATGCACTGATGGCAGGTCCTACCATCCAACCGAAGCTGTTTTCGATACTGACAGTTATTTTCAATGTATCCTGTGGCGTGAGTCTCAGCATCAGAAGATAGATTTACAAATTAGACACCGTCACCTACGGCACAAAACCAGCATCGTTTCTCTTAGTGCGAGCTATGCACCAACTGGCCATGGATGAGCAGAAAACATTCCCTATTGGCTCTGACATTGTTAAAAGAGACTTCTACGTGGATGATCTCATTTCTGGTGGTAGCTGGTTCAAGAAGCAGTTGAGATATTGAAGCAAACGTCTGGACTACTCGTCAAGGGGAACTTTAAGCTGCGAAAATGGTGTTCTAGCGACACAACTGAACTCCAAAGCATACCGAAAGAGGATAGAGAATCGCTGCTTAACTTCGACGATGGCAGTGACATCACGAAAACGTAAGGCCTCGTTTGGGATCCCGCTTCAGACTGTTTCCTTTTCTCCATTCTCCACTGAGGCTTCCCTCCAGACTGACAAAACGGGCAATACTATCCGCAATTGCTCGCTTTTACGACACCCTTGGTCTTGTTGGTCCCGTAATAACAAAATCTAAAATTTGTACGCAGGATCTCTAGAGAAAAACTGGACTGGGATCAGAGCCTGGCCGTACAGTTAAGCACAGCCTGGGTCAACTTCTCCGCTGATTTTGAGCATATTCAGCAATTCTAGTACCCCGTCGTGCATTCTTATCAGACAGTACAGTGAAGATTCACGGATTTTGTGATGCCAGCCTGAGCGCTTATGGAGCATGCGTCTTTACAGTCTCAAAGTGCCATGGCAACACCAGCGTACGTCTCTTGTACTCCAAATCGCGTGTCGCGGTCGTGAATACCATCACTGTACCAAAGCTGGAACTCTGCGGAGCTGCATTATTGGAACCTCCTAACTGCAGCGCAACTTGATTTCTCGATTGGCTGCAAGTTCATCAATTCGTTTTCCAAGCTGCAACGGGTCTTTGCTTATATTTGTAAATTTGTAAATCGAATCTGAGAAGCTGAACTTACTGTGGACCACGTGCATCTTGGCACAAATTGGTTGCTACGGTCAGTGCAAATGGCTACTCTTAGCGATGACTACAAGGCATTGAAGGAAGGAAGGCATGTCAAAACGTCTAGCTCAATGGCCTCTCTTGCACCATTCCTTGACGACTTCGGCCTACTCCGCATCGATGGACGTCTGAAAAACTCGTCGTTGGACTTTTCAGCGCGACATCCAATTATATTGCCCCGTCAGCATTCCTTGACGCGAGCACTCATAGTTCACTTTCATAAACGAAACTTACATGCTGGACCTCGCGCCTTATTGTCTTCGATTCGGCTCCAGTACTGGCCCATAGGCGGTCGTAAAACAGTCTCCAGTATTGTTGCCAAATGAACAATCTGTTTTCGTGCCAAGCCACGATTGGCAGAGCTTATAATGGCAGACCTACCAGCTGATCGTCTTGACACATCGTAGTCTTTTATGGCCACTGGCGTTGATTTCTGTGGACCATTTTACTACAAGAGCGAAGTGCGCAACAGGCCACCAGTGAAATGATATATCAACCTGTTCATATGCTTCGCTACAAAGGCGGTGCACTTAGAGCTTATAAAGGATTTGTCCACAACATCGTTTCAAAACGCCCTAAATCGTTCATACTGACTCGCTCTCGACCTTCAAGCATCTGGTCTGACAATGCGACAAACTTCGTAGGTGCCAAGAATGAACTAGCAGATCTGTGCCGCCTGTTCCTGAGTGACGAGCATATCAAGACTGTTCACAAGTTTTGCCTATCCGACTCAATTGAATGGTTGTTCATCCCTCCTCGCTCTCCGCACTTTGGCGGACTATGGGAAGCCGCTGTGAAGACTGCTTCGCACCACTTTTATCGCTCTGTTGGATTTCGATTCGCTGCCCACGCTCGTCTGCCACATCACGGCAATTATTAATTCTCGACCATTACTTCCACTTTCAGAGCATCCAGGTGATCTTGACGTCTTGACACCCGCACACTTCCTGGGTACAGCGCCATCTTCATCATACACTGAGCCCGATCTAAGGCAGCTTAAATTCAATCGGCTTAACTATTTTCAGCGCGTCACATATCTACAACATGTAGTGGAGGCATTGATGGATTTCAATGTGAGATATCAGACTCTATACTTGAAGATCATGCTGTTATGCTATTTATTGGTGCTGTTTGGTGCACGAGTTTATGTGATTACTTATCCAGCATCTGGTGAGTAGCTTGACAGTAGGAGCCTGGATTGGAGAGTGTCCTGATTATCTTTTAACCTCACAAGAGAGTTGTTATCTAATGGGAAATCACTTATATCCGGATATACTGAGAAGTAGTTAGCATAATACCCTGTACTTCTGTAATTGAGTTGGCACTTTGAAAAATAGTTTTGAATTGGTTTTTTTTTTATTTTAAATAACTTTGTTTTAATAAGTTGGGATCAAATTGTCATTTCAGAGTAAGTGAAGCATATTGTTACTTTCCTTCGTTATTTTGTTACACACGAAGAGGTGTGATAGTCAGGTTTAATTAGTTTAATTTTAAGTATTACGAATGGAAATGTAAGAGCATGAATAAATCGATTGTATGAAATTCACAAGAATGCGTTGCTTGTCTATTTTCTATTTCTTCCATTCTATACTGATCTTTTCTACATTGCTTTGTGCTTTCTATTATTGCGAGCCTGGCAGAGTTCTCTGTCCAGCGCAGCCTAGGCGTGACAGTGTGTTAGAGAGAGAGAAATATAATGCTTGCGCCTGGAACGCGGGTGTCACTGTATGTGTGTGGTATACACGCGAAGTGAAATGTTGGCATTGTGAAATTAGTCTTGAAACAAATCTCGTTGATGCAACACGATGTCACGCTCAAGAAAGCGCTTGGTTCACAAGGTAGTCGCGGATGGTCCCGAAAATGAAGACCATACTCCGACATACATATACATATTTTTATTCACTGCTCTGGCTTTAGCTGATGCAGCAATACATTTTGTTAGTTTTCTAGCGCTGAACATGACCTATCCCAAATTTGTGCATGCATTTTGTGTACTGAGGTTGGCTCCGTAGAAAATCTGTATTTTGAAGTCGATGCAAATATTTATATAAATTCATTAAATTAAATTAATATTATTTTTCCCCAATTAAGACATATATAGTGCTAAAATATACAAATCCAATATTTATTTGTACAAATGAATATTAAGTATAAATAAATATAAATATAACTAAATAAAAAAAAAAAAACAATTAATAACATGTACCTTTAAAACGAACAAATTTTGCGCTCTTTTATTTCTTAATTTATTTTTTAAAACTTAAAAATAGTAATAACTTAATAATTTAATTCAAAGAAATTATATAAATATTTGCATCGACTTTAAAACACATTTTTTCTACGGAGCCAACCTCAGTACACAACATGCATTCATATGTCATCACAAATTTTGGGATTGGCCATGTTCAGCGCTCGAAAATTAACAAAATTTATTTCTTCACCAACCAAAGCCAGAGCAGTGAATAACAACACATTCAAATATGCTGTTATGTATGTACCCAGCGGACCAACATGCGAGCCTTTAGAGAGAGTCTCGCAAAATGCTCACAAATGAGCTCGTATGTGAGCAGAAAACGAGTGGGATACATTTTTATCGCAAAACACTCGCACACGAGCGTGGCAGTGAGATCTTTGCGATAAAAATGCGTGCACAGTAGAGAGAATAGTGTGTTGTTTTTGTTTCAAATATTTATCGTGCTCAGAGAGTGCAACATCGTCAAGAGAGAGAGAGAGTAAAAATGACGCGGCATTCGGATGCTGTGTTGTCTTTGTTGTTGTTTCCTACTCAGCCCGAAAAATATGTGTATTTTGGGGGTTGAAAAATTGCTTTGCTCTCTTTTCTATTCTCCGCCGAAGCGAGCAAACACGTGGTTAAGTGAACAGTGAAAATTGGATTTCTGTAGGGAGGTAAGTAATTAACAAGTGTTTATTAATAACTAAACTATTCCCTATTGCCCCGAAAGTGCTGAAAAGGCGTACGACAAATTCATTAGGAGCTCCTGGCGCCAGATAATAGCGGATGATGTTGCAAGACAATGCTCCTGGCATGGGATTTTTTTCTTTCATTAATAGTTTTAATTAAACTAATTTATTTATGTATTAACTTTTATTATAATTATAAGATTGCCAAAGAAATGAATTTAAAATTTAAATCAAATAAAATGTTATTTATTTTTTAATTAAAATTTGAATTGAAAATGAATATTAAAAAAAAACACCAACCAACATTTTTATGGGAACAAAATGGGCATTAAACAAAAAACAGTTTCGCAAACCATATTTCATGCGAGCCGTTTCCATATCTTTTAAGAGACTTTTTTTAATATTTCTACCGGCTTAAAAAAAATATTTTTTTTAATCAAAAAAGTATCACAGAAAATATTTTATAAGACTCGTTAGAAATATCAGAAAAGGCTCGCAAAACATATCACAAAAGGCTCGCTAACCGTATTTCTGGCGACAATCGTAAATGAAACTTTGACTGCCACAAACTGAACGACATATGATTCATATTGCTATCGTTTCCCGATGCGATTGCGAGAGTTTTGTCGGGTAAAGTCTCGCATTTCACCAGTTTGCGATATCATTTGCGACAGTTTGGTCCGCTGGGTATATTAACACACATACAAACATAATTGCTTGCACGGCCCTCATATAGCTGAAGCTGAGAATATATTATATTTTTAGTTTTTCGCTCTTTCGGCTGTGAGAGCGCAATGATACTGATTTCGTTCTCGGTCTCGAAATTAAAAAAATCAAGCTGCTCAGTAGAATTTTGTTGTATGGCGTTACTCATCTTAGTGTCTATATTGTCTTTGCCTGAACCATCTTCCTCGCGCTAAGAGCGCGTTGCTGTAGCAGTAATAAACAAGTAAGAGGTTATAGTCGGGAGCTCCCGACTAGGGGATACCCTGAACCTTCTTCTTCCAACACCAAATGCAACTCGCGCTACGCGCTCGTTTGCTTTAGTATTAACAAGTAAGAGGTTCTAGTCGGGAGCTCCCGACTAGGGGATGGATACCCTGAACCCTCTTCTTCCTACACCAAATGCAAACCGCGCTACGCGCTCGTTTGATTTAGTAGCAATAAATAAAAATGAAAAGAAAAAAAAAATTGTTCCCTTGGCAGGTTTCGAACTCGCAACTAACCGCACCACTTGCTGCTGCCTCTACTCAAGGTCCACACCAAAAACTGAGCTTTAATGAGAAAAGACCAATTAAAATAACAGCAGAGAAAACAATACAATCGCAATTGCAATGCTGTTGATAGAATTCAAAGCAGACGCGCATGAATGTGTGTGTGTACATGTATACAGAAATTCTTGCAAATTTCGCAGCAGCTATGCTGCTGACATGTGCGCGCGCATCATTTGTGTTTCTTAACCGATCTTAATGAAATTTTCGACAGTACATCTTATTGTCGAATAGTATAAAGAATATTTCTGTTTTCTCGAAAAAGCAATTGCATATAAATTGTGGCTTAAATTGATGGGCAATACAAGTTGGATAATTAACTTGATTTATAGCTTTGCGGTGGTAGCGGGGAGGTGGGGGGATATGTATAAAATTAAAGATATTTGATATATGTATATATACTATTCTTGAAGCTACATGTCAAGCTTGGTGACTCTAGCTCATATTATTTGCCGAAATTGCTCAAAAAAACAGTATTGCGATATCGATTTTTATCGATTACTTGGAAGCGGGACAAGTTATCGATATCGGAAATAAACTCGATCTGCGCAGGCACTAGGAGGACCTTCAGCTAAAATTTCAAGTCTCTAGCTCTTATAGGTTCTGAGATCCTTGCGTATCCTATACTTTATGGGTTCGGAGATGCTTCCTTCTGCCCGTTACATACATTTGCACAAATACATTATACCCTTCTTTTACCCATTTTCAATGGGTTCAGGGTATACAAAAACTAGTTTCCTCAGTAGGGACGAACTCGCAACATACCGCACTACTTGCAGCCGCCTCTACCCAACAATAAAACCAATAATTGAATCTTAATTAGTAAAAAACGAATAAAAATAGCAGTACAGAAAACAATACAATCGCAATTCCAATGTTGTTGATAGAATTAAAAGTAGACGCGCATGAATGTGTGTGTGTACATGTATACAGATTTTCTTGGAAGTTGCGCTTGCTGCCGCTGATAAAAGGAAAGTCAAAACACGTTTTCTTTAATAATTGTGTTTCTTAAACGCTCTTGATGAAATTTTCTACAGTATATCTTGGAAACGGAGTAAGTTATCGATTATCGGACACAAATTCGTACTGCGCATGGACTAGGAGGCCCTACAGCTAAAATTCCAAGTCTCTAATTCTTATAGGTTCTGAGATCCTTTGCGCTCATATATACGGACAGACGCACGGACGGACGAAGAGACGGACTGTCGGAGAGACGGACGGACGGACGGAGAGACATGGCTAGATCGACTCGGATGTTGATGCTGATCAAGAATATATATACTTTATGGGGTCGGAGAAGCATCCTTCTGGCTGTGACATACATTTGCACAAATACATTATACCCTTTTTACCCATTTTCAATGGGTTCAGGGTATAAAAAATGTGTGATAGCTATAAAATGAAAGATGCTTGATCTATATATACTATTCAAGAAGCCACATTTCGTTATTGTAGCTCTGAAAACATAAGAGATTTTCTCAAAAAACAGGATGTCGTACCGAGTCGTATCAATTGCTTGGAAACGCACCAGGCGGACCTACGTTTAAACTTTAAAATCTCTAGCTCTTATAGGTTTTAAGATTCCAGCGTTCATACATAGACGGTCGGACACACGGACAGACGAACATGGCTAGCTCGACTCGGGTATTGATGCAGATTAAGAATATATATATTTTATGGGGTCGGTAATGCAACCTCTTTTTCTGTCACAAATTCATTATACCCTCTTTACCCAATTTCACTGCAGAAAAGGCACAAGCCCCGTCTATAGAAGCAGCTAATTCAAAACGCAATCACACTATGTATAAACATAAATGCATACATACAAAGCACATGAATTAACGCGCGCAATTCAATCGTCACACAGTGATTATACTGTTTGTTAGATTGAAATGGTCGGAGGGGAGGGGCTATTTCAAAACACCAGCTGTTAGAGTGGCATTCACACAAACACGATTCCTAATGCGAATCTATCACACACTTGCACATGCACATACACGCTAAATATTAACGGCCGAAAACTATTTTTATCGATAATGTCCTGTTTTTATTAAAATGATTACGAATCACTGCACACAATTTATTGTCAACAGCTCTGAACCGTCTAAAATTGTTTATTTTTTCAAAAATCTTTATAAAATCAGTAAAAAAGTCGGCAAGGGAAAATCAACAACACTTAAAAGTCTATGGTGTGATGGCAACCGCAAGCTACAGACTAACTGGGTCTTCTTTCAAAGGACAAACGAAATAAGATGACTACAACAACAGCGGTACCTCTGAGGACATAAGGACTACCAAAGGTATATAAGAAAGGATCACTGAGGCCAATATGTTCCTCTATCGAATCACCATCTTAAGAACTGTGCAAATACATTGAAAAAATATTAATAAATCTGACAATGGACTCTAGGTACAACATTAAGAACGCACTAGCTTTTAAAGACAAAGTGGACAATTCCCATATTAGGAAAGACGAATCATTAGTATCCTTTGACGTAGTATCTTAGTTTCGCAACAAATTAGAAGGATTAGATGGATCAACTATGCCTCAACAACTATTTATAGACATTGAGAAATTGTGTATTCAAGAAATCCGATATTTTAAATACAAAGACAAGATATGCAAACAACTAAAAGGAAGGCCAATGGGTTCTCCGGCCTCTCCAGTAATCGCAGACATAATAATGGAGGAACTGTTCGACAGCGTTACTGATGAGTTGACAACAAAACCAAGATTTTTAACGAAATATATAGTTGACCTTTCTGCATTAACGGACAAAATATAAGTGCATAACATTCTAAAAGAATTGAATTTTTTTCACAATCACATCAAATTTACAACTGAATTAGAAAAAGACGGGAAAATTCCATTTATAAACTCTATATTACGCAGCAGTTGACAACACACACAAAATTAAGTGGTATAAGAAACCCATAGCCTCCGGACGAATACTCGATTTTAATTCAAACCACCCAAAAAGTATGTTTATAAATACGGCACTATGTTGTATGAAAAGAATGATTAACATATCGGACACCATATACCACAAAGTAATTGGAAATAAAATAAAAAAACTTTTGACGAAAAATTATTACCCGCATAATGTAATTAAAACAACATTAAAAAGACAACAAATCAGAACAGAAAAGCCAACAGAACCTACCAAAATACACAAATCCCTATTATCCATATGTATCACGACTATCAGAATGCCTCACGAGCTCAGACTGCTACAACAAACAAGAATCAAAAGTAGCACGCAAATCTACGAATACGTAACAAAAATTCTTCAACAAGATAAAGTCAACAAGTAAGAGGTTCTAGTCGGGAGCTCCCGACTAGGGGATACCCTGAACCTTCTTCTTCCAACACCAAATGCAGCTCGCGCTACGCGCTAGTTTGCTTTAGTAGTTATAAAGAAAAATGAAAAAAAAAAATTGTTCCCTTGACAGGGTTCGAACTCGCACTAACCGCACCACTTACCGCTACCTCTACACCAATAATTGAGCTTTAATGAGAAAAAAAAAACCAATTAAAAGAGCAGCACCGAAAACAATACAATCGCAATTGCAATGCTGTTGATAGAATTCAAAGCAAACACGCATGAATGTGTGTGTGTGTACATGTATACAGAAATTCAGAAAATACAGCAGCTATGCTGCTAACACGTGCGCACATAACTTTTTTGTTTCTTAACCGATCTTAATGAAATTTTCGACAGTACATCTTATTGTCGAATAGTATAAAGAATATTTCTGTTTTCTCGAAAATTCAATTGCATATAAATTGTGGCTTAAATTGACGGGCAATACAATTTGGATAATTAACTTGATTTATAGCTTTGAGGTGGTAGCGGGGAGGTGGCGATAGGTATAAAATGAAAGATACCTGACATATACTATTCTAGAAGCTACATGTCAAGTTTGGTGACTCAAGCTCATATTATTTGCCGAAATTGCTCAAAAAACAGGATTTCGATATCGATTTTTATCTATTACTTCGAAGCGGGGCAAGTTATACAAACTCGATCTGCGCGTGCATTAGGAGTACCTACAGCTAAAATGTTAAGTCTCTAGCTCTTAAAGGTTCTGATATCCTTGCGTTCATACATACGGACGGACGGACAGACAGAAAGACAGAGGCACATGACTAGATCGACTCGGCTATTGATGCTGATCAAGAATATATATACTTTATGGGGTCGGAGATGCTTCCTTCTGCCTGTTACATACATTTGCACAAATACAATATACCCCGTTTACCCATTTTTAATGGGTTCAGGGTATAAAAATTACTGTGACCGACAAAAGCAACGTAGTTTACTACATACCATGTGACGGGGAAAATAACAAGTGCAATGGTTTTTACATAGGCACAACTAAATCCAAACTAAAAATAAAAGGGTTAGTCAAAATAAATCAGATTTCAAATTAAGACATCAAAATAATATACAAACAAGTAAGAAGTTCTAGTTGGGAGCTCCCGACTAGGGGATATCCTGAACCCTCTTATTCCAACACCAATGCAGATCGCGCTACGCGCTTGTTTGCTTTAGTTATAAAGTAATAAAGATAAATTTAACAAAAAACAAAAAATTTCCCTTGACAGGGTCCTTCCTTATGTATCTTTGGTAGTCCATACATCCTCGGAGGTACCGCTGTTGTTGTAGTCATCTTATTTTTTGATTTTTGATTGCCGACTTTTTTATACTGATTTTACAAAGATTTATGAAAAAATAAACTATTTAAGACGGTTTGGAGCTGTTGATAATAAATTGTGTACAGTGATTCGTAATCATTTAAATAAAACAGGACATTATCGATAAATATAGTTTTCGGCCGTTAATATTTAGTGTGTATGTGCATGTGCAAGTGTGAGATAGACTCGCATTAGGAATCGTATTTGTGTGAATGCCACTCTAACAGCTGGTGTTGTGTCCCCACCGACCAATTTAATCTTCCAAACAGTATAATCATTGTGTGACTATTGAATTGCGCCCGTAAATTCATATCCATTGTATGTATGCATTTATGTTTATACATAGTGTGATTGCGTTTTGAATTAGCTGCTGCTTTAGACGGGGCTTGTGCCTATTTTGCATCTTGCTCAGAATCCTGATTATACCTTGAACCCATTGACAATGGGTAAAAAGGGTATAATGTATTTGTGACAGAAAAAGAGGTAGCATTACCGACCCCATAAAGTACATCTATTCTTGATCTGCATCAATACCCGAGTCGATCTAGCCATGTTCGTCTGTCTGTCCGTGTGTATGATCGCCAGGATTTTAGAACCTATAAGAGCTGGAGTGCCCACGCAGAACGAGCTTCTTTCCGATATTCGATAAGTTGCTCCGTTTCCAAGTAATCGATAATAATCGACATCTAAATCCTGTTTTTTTTTTATTTAGGAATTTTGGTAAATAATAAGAGCTAGAGTCACCAAACTTGACATGTACCTTCATTAATGTTTTATTTATATCAAGTATCTTTCATTTTATAGCACTCACCACCTCCCAGCGACTACCTCATAGATATAAACCTCATAGATATAAACGTAGTAGAGGCTTGATTATTACTGGATATTCTAATACCTATCGTCATACTTAATTCGTCTCAGAATGTTTCCATGGACGCTTTATTATGTTTTATTGGTTATTTATGTTAATAATTAAATTAAAAATATTTATTTCTTACTCGGTTCATTAATACTGCACGTCGGATTTCACGCACACCATCGTAAACCAAACGGGAGGCATCAATAAAGTCATTTTCGTCGACATTTTTGTTGCTATTTGCTGAAAGAGCTTCTACTGCAGCATCAACTCGTTGTTCAAATTTTATCATTACTGAAAAACAAAAAATTATATAAAATGCTTATGTAAAGATAGTTCGTAATTCCTATGGGCACTTAGATTAGGAAATTTATATATAGCAAATAGAACAAGAGGTTCTAGTCGGGAGCTCCAGAATAGGGGATACCCTGAACCCTCTTATTCCAACACCAAATGCAGCTCCCACTACGCGCTCGTTTGCTTTAGTAGTAATTAAGATAAATTAAACCAAAACCAAAAGTACCCTTGTCAGGGCTCGAACTCGCAACTGACCGCATTACTTGCTGCCGCCTCTAAGCAACAGCCACACCAGCCAAATAAAAAAATTATATTTACAATCGAAACTGCAATGCTGTTGATAGAATTCAAAGCAGACGCGCATGAATGTTTGTGTGTACATGTATACAGAAGTTCTTGGAATTTGCGCTTGCTGCTGCAAACACGTGGGCCGCATAAAACACATTTTCCTTTGTGTTTCTTAACCGATCTTGATGAAATTTTCAGCAGTAGATCCTATTGTACTATAAAATATTCGTGTAATCTCAAAATGACAATTGCATTTAAGTTGTGGCTTAAATTGATGGGCAATACAAGTTGGTTTGCGAACATGATTTATAGCTTTGTTGTGGTAGCGGGGAGGTGGCGGTAGCTATAAAATGAAAGATACTTGATATATATATACTATTCTAGAAGCTACATGTCAAGTTTGGTGTCTCTTATTATTTACAAAAATTGGTCAAAAAACAGGATATTAATATCGATTACGTGGAAACGGGAAAGTTATCAAATATCGGAAACAAACTCGATCTGCTCATGGACTAGGAGGACTTACAGAGGAAATTGCACATCTCTAGCTCTTATAGGTTCTGAGATCCTTGCGTTCATACATACGGACAGACGAACAGACTGACGGACATGGCTGGATCGACTCGGCTGTTGATGCTGATCAAGAATATATATACTTGAAGGGGTCGGCGATGCTTCCTTCTGCCTGTTACATTTGCACAAATACATTATACCCTTTTTACCCATTTTTAATGGGTTCAGGGTATAAAAAATTGTAACAGCAGCAATAATTGTTGAGCGCACGCTGAAGAGATAAATTTTGGAAAATATAAATCAAGACCAAAATAATTTTATTGCAGACAATGTTGTGTTTGCAGCCAGTACGATTCTTGTTATTAGTGAGGACGAGGTCAGGAAGTAAATTAGAAGAAAATAACAAAATGTCTTAAGCGACCTGATTTTGTGTAAGCTAAGTTTTAAGGTAGTTAGTTGCAGCAAAAAGGTTTAAACACCAAAAGTAACCAGCTTGTCTGTATAGCTACTTTAAAGAGCTCCCGGCTCTCCCATCAGTAACCTATCAACTTACTCTAGATATATAAGCCCTAGTCCGAAGTATAAATCACTTGAGAATTATAAGCAACAAAAAGTTGACCAAGCTAACCCAAAGACTACTTTACATTTAACCACTGTGTTTGCGAAAGAAAACCGCCCTTTATGAACAAAACAATGCCTTAGAATATTTTTCGTTTACAGTGTGCGAAAAAAGGACAATATAGTGAACAGAACAACATAACCTACGTTTTTTTAATAGAGCATAGGATTCTTCTGATCCTTTGTTATCTAGTCGCTGATTAGATAAACGACAAAAATGAAACAAACAGAGAAAAATTCCGAAAGAATTGGTAAATAAATTTAATCGAAGATGAAAATGGCTTTTTAGAAAAAAAAGATGACGAACGAGTCTGTTTTGAATTGAATATTGATTTGGAACATGAAGAGAACTAGGCTAAATTTAAAATAGGTGTGTTGTGAAATGACTTATTATTAAAAAAAAAAAATGAATACTACATAAATATAATTTTGTAATGGCTGGATCATATACATATATCTCTATATGTAAAACTGTTTGTTCTGTCTGACTGGCTGGTGACGAACGCACGGCCCAAACCGTAAGAGCTAGGAGCTGAAATGTTCACTGTATTTACTTTATGTGATGAAGGAGCACGTTAAGGCGGGGTTTCGGGAAATTCCACTTGCATGTGTGGAAAAATCGAAAAAAGGTTTTTGTGCAACTTTGTTGTTTTCCATCCGATCGGCCTCAAACTCATTTTAAAAGATCTTTGTTCAAATTCATTTGCGGGTGTTTCCCACTTTTCGAAAAATGCATTTCTCCTTGACGGAAATGGGGGCCAAAGATTTGGTGATTGACGTTACGTTGTCAAATTTATTTCTAAAGATCTACACGAAAAATCATTTAAGACGAGTTTTACACTTTTCGCAGCATCAAAACTTACTCGGTAGAAAATTCAATTCAAAGATTTTTTGGGCAGAGTTATAAGTTTTGTCCGATTTGCTTCAAACTGATTTTCAAATCTCTACACAAGAACTTAATAAATACGTGCTTCAGCGATTTGGCAAAAGTTTTTTGCTTACCATCCGATAGGCTACAAAGACATTTCCAAAGATCTTTGTCAAAATTCATCTGATGAGTATTTCACACTTTTTGGAAAATGCATCCCTCCTTGCTGGAAATGGGGGTCAAAGATTTGGTGAGTGGCGTTTCGCGTTTAAATTTATTTTCATGGATCTACATTTTTATGTATGATCATAATCATTTGAGACGGATTTCACATTTTTGGCAAAATCACAGCTTTCACGGTGGAAAGTGCAATTCAAGGAATTTTTTGGTTAAGTTTTTAAGTTTTTCTCTTCCCTCCTTGGTGGAAATGGGGGTCAAAAATTCGCCCTCAAATTCATTTCCAAATATCTATATGAAAGTTCATTTGAGACGTGATTTTCACTTTTCGCAGAATCTAAAATCCTTCGATAGAAATGCGATTCAAAGATTTTTTTGATGAAGTTTTAAGTTATGTGCAATTTGCTTCAAACTTATTTTCAAAGCTCTGCATAAGGACTTAATGTATACGTGTTTCAATGATTTGGGAAATTCCACCTACAACAGTGGTTAATTAGCGAAAAACTTTTGCATGAAAGTTTTTTTTTTTTACCGTCCAATCAGATTACAAATTATTTTCAAAGCCTTTTGAGTAAATTTACTTTAAACGTGCCACGGGCAAGGCCGGGTTATACCCGCTAGTATATATATATATATATAGATATTTATATATATATAGATATATTTGTAGCGGGTATAACCCCACCTTGCCCGTGGTACGTATAAAATAAATACGAATACAAATTTTTTTGTATCTTTATATCTTTTTGTATATACATATATATATATAAATATGTATATATATATACTCAATACTTTATTGAATATCACTCTTTCACCATAGAATTTGTCGTGGTGTATCCAAAAAAAATTTGGAAACTGAATTTCTTAGTTTAAAAATTAAAAATGTGTTGATATGATAATTTAAAGAGCCTAGAAATAACAATTAATAACACCCCTAGTTGGAAGGTTCATATCAACAAAATCAGTAGCTTTGGTCAGACCTATGAATTATTGAAATTACAACTACTATGAGGTTTTAATAGCGAAAACCTGCATTGTGTAAATGTTAATGTATATAATATAACTATTTAGTGCTTCAGATACAGCAATTTTGCATAAGCCTCAAACTATTTTATTAATATTACTTGACATGTTTTTAGCTTACAGAGAAATTTTTGTATAGAATATACAATCTCACACTCCTTGATTTGCTTTGATTTGTTTGATCTCGTCGGACCTACAATTTTATAATAAACTGGCAAGCTTCTATAGGCAATTGAGCATGCTGTTCGAATATGTATTCTAATCCCGCAATAATAGAAATGACTCTCAAATCACACCTGCAACGTTGATATTTAATTGATGAAATGAATTAGTTAATTAATTGATTTTATATTAAAGTGTAAATGTAGTCAACTGCATGTTAGTATATATAAGACAGGTTAAATAAGTCATTAAATATTACATTTTTATGTTAGTGACCGGTGCCTCAATTATAAGTTTTTCCTTGTTTGTGTAATTTAGATTCATACATAAACAAATGCGTTTAAAGTGCGCACATTCATCTATGAAAAGGAGGGTCAAATATTTGGTAGGCGAAGTTTCGTTTAAAAATGAATTTTTTACGATCTTTATGTAAGCCGATTTAAGATGTGTTTTACTCTGTCAGCCAATTACACCCCTCCTGAGTGAAAATGGGGCAGAGATTTTTTGGTAAAGTTTCAAGTTTCGCCCGATCACCTTCAAACTTACTTTCAACGCTCTACATAAATCCCTAATAAAAACGTGTTTCAGCGAATTTCCACCCGTATATATGCAAAAACTAAGACCGTACAAAGTTAATATACATATATGAAAAAAATGCATATAATTATCTCGTTTTAAAAAATATTTTCTCTGAATAAAATATTTTGTATTCTGTCGTCACGGGGGTGACATACCTAAATGTTGTGCAAGCATTGTTATTGAAAAAACAGCCAAATCAAACGAAAATCTGTAATTAAGAATAACTCAACTTACTACGAGCCATGCATTTTCCCTTTTTTTTTTGTTAAAATCTGTCGTTTGTTTATTTAAAGCTCATAAATCAATTCTATCAAACTAAATCATTACGTTTCGTTCACAAAATAAACAAATGATTCTTTATGCCTTTATAACTTTGAGGATACTTCTGCCCAACTTGGAGGTCAAATTTTCCAGCTTCGGAGCTTTAATAGGTTTTGGATGTCTGTCGATCACCAACTCTTCAGTCATATATATCGATCAGCATATATCGATAAGCCAAATAAGTGACTCAAACAAAAGTGATCGAGGTGGAATTGCCCGACTAGGGGATACCTTTACCTTGTTTTTCTAACTATATGTGATCGATTGCCTTGGCTTTATGGTTTTTATTTTTTTTTAGTAAAGGAATATACTAGCATCAATAAAAAAAATATTAAAAAAAAAAAACGTTAGTTTCCCTGCCGGTATCGACTTCGTAACTAATTTTAACCGACCAAATAACGTGCATTCGCTCCAAACATCACAGCAAACATCACCAAGTTTTAACGAAAAAACTGGATTAATATAACAGCACATGCAAACAACTCAGCATAAAATACAATAGTAACTGCAATTATAGTATAGAATTCAATTTTTATGGCAGTAGCCATAAAATCAAAAAAATTCTAATCTGTATATTCTATTCTAGAAACTACGTATACAATTTGGTGATTTAAAACGTAAGAGTTTTGATCGAAAAACAGGATATTATATTAATTTTTATTGCTTAGAAACAGGGCAAGTTATCGGTGATCAGAAACAAGAGTATATTTGTGCAAACTTGGGGCAGATCACCAATCAAACAGACAATAAGTCTGGACAAACTTTCTTACATTTATCGAAAGAAGGCGAATTTATTTACTATTCGCCTAATTAAGCTTAATGTATACCTGTTTGGCCTTGCCCCAGATAAATAAGTTTTTTATACAATACTAGCGGGTATATTCCGGCCTTTCCTGTTGCTAGTTTTGTGTTTAACATTTAAATGTATCTCTTTTCCCAACCGTGGAAAGTTAAATCCATATAGAAATATATTAAAAGTCCATCGAGTAAAGAACCAAAAATTGGAATCAATAGTTTCCCCTCCCATTTTAGCTTTGAGCGAGAATCTGAAAGCCATTGACCCGCACTTTTCGGCTAAGCAAGTGAATTTTGCGAAAAACGGATCAAAAACGTATCTGAAGATGACTTTGAAGTCGACCGATAATAAGCAAAAAAGTTGCAAGTTTCCTGCCAAATTTGCACAGTTGCGGGGGGAATTTCCTATATCGCTAAATTTTCGAAATGCTTTGAAAAAAAGTATATAAGCCCTAGTCCGAAGTATAAATCACTTGAGAATTATAAGCAACAAAAAGTTGACCAAGCTAACCCAAAGACTACTTTACATTTAACCACTGTGTTTGCGAAAGAAAACCGCCCTTTATGAACAAAACAATGCCTTAGAATATTTTTCGTTTACAGTGTGCGAAAAAAGGACAATATAGTGAACAGAACAACATAACCTACGTTTTTTTAATAGAGCATAGGATTCTTCTGATCCTTTGTTATCTAGTCGCTGATTAGATAAACGACAAAAATGAAACAAACAGAGAAAAATTCCGAAAGAATTGGTAAATAAATTTAATCGAAGATGAAAATGGCTTTTTAGAAAAAAAAGATGACGAACGAGTCTGTTTTGAATTGAATATTGATTTGGAACATGAAGAGAACTAGGCTAAATTTAAAATAGGTGTGTTGTGAAATGACTTATTATTAAAAAAAAAAAATGAATACTACATAAATATAATTTTGTAATGGCTGGATCATATACATATATCTCTATATGTAAAACTGTTTGTTCTGTCTGACTGGCTGGTGACGAACGCACGGCCCAAACCGTAAGAGCTAGGAGCTGAAATGTTCACTGTATTTACTTTATGTGATGAAGGAGCACGTTAAGGCGGGGTTTCGGGAAATTCCACTTGCATGTGTGGAAAAATCGAAAAAAGGTTTTTGTGCAACTTTTTTGTTTTCCATCCGATCGGCCTCAAACTCATTTTAAAAGATCTTTGTTCAAATTCATTTGCGGGTGTTTCCCACTTTTCGAAAAATGCATTTCTCCTTGACGGAAATGGGGGCCAAAGATTTGGTGATTGACGTTACGTTGTCAAATTTATTTCTAAAGATCTACACGAAAAATCATTTAAGACGAGTTTTACACTTTTCGCAGCATCAAAACTTACTCGGTAGAAAATTCAATTCAAAGATTTTTTGGGCAGAGTTATAAGTTTTGTCCGATTTGCTTCAAACTGATTTTCAAATCTCTACACAAGAACTTAATAAATACGTGCTTCAGCGATTTGGCAAAAGTTTTTTGCTTACCATCCGATAGGCTACAAAGACATTTCCAAAGATCTTTGTCAAAATTCATCTGATGAGTATTTCACACTTTTTGGAAAATGCATCCCTCCTTGCTGGAAATGGGGGTCAAAGATTTGGTGAGTGGCGTTTCGCGTTTAAATTTATTTTCATGGATCTACATTTTTATGTATGATCATAATCATTTGAGACGGATTTCACATTTTTGGCAAAATCACAGCTTTCACGGTGGAAAGTGCAATTCAAGGAATTTTTTGGTTAAGTTTTTAAGTTTTTCTCTTCCCTCCTTGGTGGAAATGGGGGTCAAAAATTCGCCCTCAAATTCATTTCCAAATATCTATATGAAAGTTCATTTGAGACGTGATTTTCACTTTTCGCAGAATCTAAAATCCTTCGATAGAAATGCGATTCAAAGATTTTTTTGATGAAGTTTTAAGTTATGTGCAATTTGCTTCAAACTTATTTTCAAAGCTCTGCATAAGGACTTAATGTATACGTGTTTCAATGATTTGGGAAATTCCACCTACAACAGTGGTTAATTAGCGAAAAACTTTTGCATGAAAGTTTTTTTTTTTACCGTCCAATCAGATTACAAATTATTTTCAAAGCCTTTTGAGTAAATTTACTTTAAACGTGCCACGGGCAAGGCCGGGTTATACCCGCTAGTATATATATATATATATAGATATTTATATATATATAGATATATTTGTAGCGGGTATAACCCCACCTTGCCCGTGGTACGTATAAAATAAATACGAATACAAATTTTTTTGTATCTTTATATCTTTTTGTATATACATATATATATATAAATATGTATATATATATACTCAATACTTTATTGAATATCACTCTTTCACCATAGAATTTGTCGTGGTGTATCCAAAAAAAATTTGGAAACTGAATTTCTTAGTTTAAAAATTAAAAATGTGTTGATATGATAATTTAAAGAGCCTAGAAATAACAATTAATAACACCCCTAGTTGGAAGGTTCATATCAACAAAATCAGTAGCTTTGGTCAGACCTATGAATTATTGAAATTACAACTACTATGAGGTTTTAATAGCGAAAACCTGCATTGTGTAAATGTTAATGTATATAATATAACTATTTAGTGCTTCAGATACAGCAATTTTGCATAAGCCTCAAACTATTTTATTAATATTACTTGACATGTTTTTAGCTTACAGAGAAATTTTTGTATAGAATATACAATCTCACACTCCTTGATTTGCTTTGATTTGTTTGATCTCGTCGGACCTACAATTTTATAATAAACTGGCAAGCTTCTATAGGCAATTGAGCATGCTGTTCGAATATGTATTCTAATCCCGCAATAATAGAAATGACTCTCAAATCACACCTGCAACGTTGATATTTAATTGATGAAATGAATTAGTTAATTAATTGATTTTATATTAAAGTGTAAATGTAGTCAACTGCATGTTAGTATATATAAGACAGGTTAAATAAGTCATTAAATATTACATTTTTATGTTAGTGACCGGTGCCTCAATTATAAGTTTTTCCTTGTTTGTGTAATTTAGATTCATACATAAACAAATGCGTTTAAAGTGCGCACATTCATCTATGAAAAGGAGGGTCAAATATTTGGTAGGCGAAGTTTCGTTTAAAAATGAATTTTTTACGATCTTTATGTAAGCCGATTTAAGATGTGTTTTACTCTGTCAGCCAATTACACCCCTCCTGAGTGAAAATGGGGCAGAGATTTTTTGGTAAAGTTTCAAGTTTCGCCCGATCACCTTCAAACTTACTTTCAACGCTCTACATAAATCCCTAATAAAAACGTGTTTCAGCGAATTTCCACCCGTATATATGCAAAAACTAAGACCGTACAAAGTTAATATACATATATGAAAAAAATGCATATAATTATCTCGTTTTAAAAAATATTTTCTCTGAATAAAATATTTTGTATTCTGTCGTCACGGGGGTGACATACCTAAATGTTGTGCAAGCATTGTTATTGAAAAAACAGCCAAATCAAACGAAAATCTGTAATTAAGAATAACTCAACTTACTACGAGCCATGCATTTTCCCTTTTTTTTTGTTAAAATCTGTCGTTTGTTTATTTAAAGCTCATAAATCAATTCTATCAAACTAAATCATTACGTTTCGTTCACAAAATAAACAAATGATTCTTTATGCCTTTATAACTTTGAGGATACTTCTGCCCAACTTGGAGGTCAAATTTTCCAGCTTCGGAGCTTTAATAGGTTTTGGATGTCTGTCGATCACCAACTCTTCAGTCATATATATCGATCAGCATATATCGATAAGCCAAATAAGTGACTCAAACAAAAGTGATCGAGGTGGAATTGCCCGACTAGGGGATACCTTTACCTTGTTTTTCTAACTATATGTGATCGATTGCCTTGGCTTTATGGTTTTTATTTTTTTTTAGTAAAGGAATATACTAGCATCAATAAAAAAAATATTAAAAAAAAAAAAACGTTAGTTTCCCTGCCGGTATCGACTTCGTAACTAATTTTAACCGACCAAATAACGTGCATTCGCTCCAAACATCACAGCAAACATCACCAAGTTTTAACGAAAAAACTGGATTAATATAACAGCACATGCAAACAACTCAGCATAAAATACAATAGTAACTGCAATTATAGTATAGAATTCAATTTTTATGGCAGTAGCCATAAAATCAAAAAAATTCTAATCTGTATATTCTATTCTAGAAACTACGTATACAATTTGGTGATTTAAAACGTAAGAGTTTTGATCGAAAAACAGGATATTATATTAATTTTTATTGCTTAGAAACAGGGCAAGTTATCGGTGATCAGAAACAAGAGTATATTTGTGCAAACTTGGGGCAGATCACCAATCAAACAGACAATAAGTCTGGACAAACTTTCTTACATTTATCGAAAGAAGGCGAATTTATTTACTATTCGCCTAATTAAGCTTAATGTATACCTGTTTGGCCTTGCCCCAGATAAATAAGTTTTTTATACAATACTAGCGGGTATATTCCGGCCTTTCCTGTTGCTAGTTTTGTGTTTAACATTTAAATGTATCTCTTTTCCCAACCGTGGAAAGTTAAATCCATATAGAAATATATTAAAAGTCCATCGAGTAAAGAACCAAAAATTGGAATCAATAGTTTCCCCTCCCATTTTAGCTTTGAGCGAGAATCTGAAAGCCATTGACCCGCACTTTTCGGCTAAGCAAGTGAATTTTGCGAAAAACGGATCAAAAACGTATCTGAAGATGACTTTGAAGTCGACCGATAATAAGCAAAAAAGTTGCAAGTTTCCTGCCAAATTTGCACAGTTGCGGGGGGAATTTCCTATATCGCTAAATTTTCGAAATGCTTTGAAAAAAAGTTTAAAGCTTATCAGACAAAACTTCAAGCTTCCCCCAAAAAAAATTTTAATTTTCCATCGAGAGTCCTGCATTTGGCGAATTGTAAAAATGATTTTTCGTTAAGCATAATAAATGTAAATTTATTCTTTGCAGATGAACTAAGCATCAGCGGATAGTGAAAAGTAGTTCGTTCAAAATTGATATGTCGACCACGGTACCATAGCAGTAAACGGCCTTTTTTAATTTATGTAATTACTGTCCATCTTAGTACCTTTCACGACTGGCGGTTCTCCAACAAAATCTACAATAAGCTTGTTTTACTACGAATTTTATTGCTTTTAACTTTGACATTTTGAACTTTCTACATAATTATAGTACTTTATAAGAAACCTACCCAATGGCTGAGAATTGTACTCAGATTGGGTAACCTTATCCCTTGCATAAGTTGCAAGAGCAGCATTTTCGCTTATACAGAGTCGGCTTGCTGGCTGTAGATTTATAGCTTATGCTTCTTCGTAGTTTATATCTTTTTAATAGCTTATATCTCACGTCGCTGGTGACATTAGCTTCAGTTATGTTTTGATAGTCGAACATCGATTCACGCTGAGAGCCCGCCACCGGGACACCAACAACATTAAATCGAGCAGGACGCCTACCGATACCTTTACTGGATTCATCGTAGATTCATTGCATAATTTACATTTGAAATTTTGTTGCCATTAACATGAGAAACACAGCCTATCCGTCGGATTTAAATATTCTCATCGAATAAAACGCCGTTATAACTACCTTATATAATTATTTTAAATTTTTTGCCTGGTGTTGCATAATTTCGGCTGATATGTTGCCATAATAAAATATAATTGGAGAGCTTGGATAAGGAAATGAACACGTTACCCTCTGAAAATAATAAGTTGTTCTAAATTGCTCCCCACACGTTGCGCTGAATAAAACTTCACTTCTTATTCGCTACATGCTAATTATAGCCATCGGTCAGCCACATTATAGATGTTTAAAGAAATTCGGTAATACCAACCTTGCTCGCGTAGCACTTTAACTGCTTCCAAAACTCGCTTTGTATAAATGCATGTCTCATAGTTGTCCATTTCAGCCTCAACAACATTGCACACACGGGACGATCGGCCTTGAATGGATCCAGCAGTTCCACGTAGATCCTTAGCGTCCCCAACTTGCAACGCCATGACACATTTGTTTACATCTTCAAGAATATGATTTTCGGAAACAGCTAAAAAATCATCAATGGTTGTAATGTCATCGACAGCTTCCGTTAATATCCGAACTTGCACCTCCCATGCTTGGCGATAAGCAGACATGTTCTCTTGGGCAACCTTTGAGTTGGGTCGAACCGTGAGAATTGATGCAGCATTTATTACTTGGGGGCATAAGCTTTCGATCTGGGCCGCCGCATAGCGGACCATTTTCACCCCGTCTTCGTTATTTGACATACTGCACACGAGGTTAGCAACTTCAACTAATTTTTCAGCATGCTTCGTAAATATCTCAGCTTTTTCCCTCACTTTTTTTTCATTACCAGATTTAGCGGCTTCAATTAAGTCAATTAAAGGCGTAGTTGTTTCCAAAAAGGAATCGGACACGTGATCAACAACTGCTTTGCGAAGCTGCCGACGCAGATCTCTAGTTTTGCGACACATTTGATCAATGGCACGATCTAGAGCGGGGCTGTTATCTTTTTGACCCATCTAAAATAATATATGTTTGTTAAATATAATCTAAAGTTATACATACATATATTAGCATTCTGGCTTCCAAATAACTTACGTTTGACATGTATTCAGAAAGGAGATCTTGTAGAGCCTGGCGGACGGCATTGCATTCGGCAACAATTCTTTCTCTGCGCTCGTCCCTTGTACAGTCTGCATCGGCCATTAGTGCAGCAGCACTAATAATACTTTCTAAACGTTCTTCCAGCAGTTGACGTGACCGTTTATCACTGTATGTCATGGGATCAATTATAATACCCTCCTAAAAATTGTAAAAGCAAATAATTAAGCAACAATAAGATTTACTAAAATAAAAGCACCCACGTCAAAATCGTCCAAGGCTGCAGCTAGTTCTCCTGCACCACTATAAACATCGGTAGGCTGTGATGATTTGCCCTGGGCCACATCGCTAATCGTGTTAACAGCATCGCACACTTGTTTTAAGATAAAGTCTCTGTTGACTTTGGCCAGATCTAATTCTGGATGTCGAACATAAACTTTTGATGCAGTCAGGAGCATTGTTGAATGCTTTTTAAGCATTGCACGTGCGGCAGCTAAGTCATCCCTCAATTGTGGATCCTTTAGTTCTTGTTGACGCTTTGCTGCTTGTTTGATGAGCTCTCCAGCGTTACGACCGAATTGCTAGTTTATCAAGGTTTTTTATTTGATACCTTTATTTTTTTTTAGCTTAATGTGAACTTACCCGCATGTTGTTCATAAGTTCGTCTTGGCTTGATGCATTCTTAAGTTTATTAAGATCATCTTCAACAATGTGAAGAGATTTAAGCAACAAATGAACATCCACCATATCTGCTAAAATTAATAAGCGTGTTACAGCTGAAAGCAGATTCCGTGCTGCTCGCACCATGTTCCCTCTTTTTAATGAACTACATGGATCCTCCGAAAACTCCCTTGCTGCAATGCTCATGGCATCTCCTGTTTTACGCACCTCGTCGACGGCAGATAACATTTCTTGCGTTATATCCGGATTCTCATACGCAATTTGCTCTCCCTTCTGTATAAAATTTTCTGTAGCTTTTTCAACAGCAGCAACTAGTGCACTCGCCCGCTTTGATTTTCCTTAAAAATCAAATAAAAAACTTAGTAACAAGTAAGAATAGATGCACAAAAAGGCACACCCCAGACATGTGCACTAAATTCTGCAACAATGCATTTTCAATTTTTGAACGAGAAATTCAATAATTATTCATTTCTGTTTACAATCCGATCAATATGAAATTGTCAGGGATAAATATCGTGGATACATTGTTTATATGCCAAGCACAAATCTAAGCCTTTGCAAATTTTACAAATTTGGAAACTCTAACTTCTCTTATAGACTCCGAGATATTATTATAAACCTAACCTAAAAATCAATTTGTATATATTTCGTAGAAACAGAATGATAACTCGTACTGCGCGGGCAATTGGATTTAAAACATCAAAACTCTAGCTCTTATAGGTTCTGAGATCGACGTGTTCATACATACGGACATGGCTAGATCAACTCGGCTATTGATGCTGATTAAGACTATATATTTTATGGAGTCGGAAATGCTTCCTGCTGCCCTTTACATACATTTGCACAAAAACATTATATGTTTTTACACATTTTCAATAGGCTAAGGATATAAAAACAAATAAGGACGTTTTAGTCGAGTGCAACTGACCATAAAATAACAGCTCAAAGCAAAAAAGAAAGCGTAACGATTAGAAGGGCTTTGTTCAAAAACTTTATTGCGGACCCAATATTTCTATAGATCTATATGATAATAGTTATCAAATGTTAATATGATTTGTGTACGCTAGGAGCAATGAAGGTGACAACTTCCCATTTCGGTTAGAATATCCTAAAAGCAAGTAAGAGTGCTCTAGTTGGGAGTGTCCGACTAGGGGATACACTGAACTTCCTGCTAACAATGACAAATGAAGCTATAAATACGCGCTCTTTTGCTTTAGCATAAAAACCCAAGTAAGAGGCTCTTTTTTTTTTTTTTTTTTTCTTTTACGCGAATCCCGATGCAACGTACTGCATCCCACCTCCCGCCCAACCGACCGAGGGGCGCAGTCGTGTAACGTACGACACGAAATGCAAAGTAAATATGAAAAAAAAAAGTCGATACAAACTACGAGTATGTGTACAAATACAATTACAAATAAAGATAGGACTATCTACTTGCTAAATAGTTTAGAATAGAAGACTTTATACGAGGAAGTCGGGAGTTCCCGACTAGGGGATACCCTGACCCTCTTCTACCAACACCATCTATTGAAGCTCGCGCTACGAGCCCATTTTCTTTAGCATAAATACAAATTAATTACAAATAAAAAAAAAAGTTCCCTAGCCATACCAACAATTTATATTCGATGAGAAAAAAAAAAACGAATTTAAATGGGATCACATGTTGGTAGAATTCAATAACGACGCGCATGAATGTGTGTGTGTACATGTATATAGAAATTCTTACAATTGTACAAAAAGCTGATGTCAATTTTGGTGACTCTAAAAACCAAAGAGACTTGCTCAAAATATGGGATTTTGATATCGATTTTTATCGCTTACTTGGAAACGGGGCAAGTTATCGACTATCAGAACCAAACTCGTACTGTGCGAACACTAGGAGGATCTTAGTTCCAATTTCAAGACTCTAGCTCATAAAGGTTCCGAGATCCTCGCGATCATACATACGGACGAACATGGCTAGACCGACTCGGAACTTAAGTAGCTGCACATATACATAGCACGGTATACGATACAATCGCAATTGCAATTCTATTTTTATGTATGCATTTAATAACTTATGGAAGATCTTGATCGATATTGGTGAAATTATCAGCAGTAGATCTAATTGCACGATAAAATATTCGTATATTATCATGTATTAACATTTAGTCTAGATGGACAGAACAATTTAATTCAGTATTGCTTCCGTCTATTGTTCTCTTTCTCTCTATGAATGAAGGGTCCTTCTAAGGTTGCAACTGAGCAAACAAATTAACAATTAACATAAAAAACAGCGAAGAGTGCAAACAATTGACACATGTCTCCAGCAACATATTGTTAAAAACCTAAAAAAGTCCTTTCTTTAAACGCAAAGTTTATTGCGAGTTTTATTAAGTTTGCAAAATAACATAATTTTATTTGAACACCCAACTTAATGACCAACTTCCTTATATGATTTTTCATCCAATATCAAGTTTTTGATGAGTTTACGCCTTTCCGATTTACTCGTAAAGCTTACAGGGCTTCCGGTGTCTAACAATGCAAAAATATTGTTCATTTCAGTGCATCTCCCTTTACAAGGTAGTCTTAGACTTACTAATAGGATAAATGATTTATCGTTTGTGCCCTCCTCATCATGGCATCCCCATGGCAGTAATACTGCCGCGCTTTGGGCACTGCTTGTATTAGCGGCCAATTTAAAAACAATTGAATCAACCTTCTTCCTTCTTCTGGTCTTTTGGGACGCACGCAATCCTTGATGCCCTATTTGACGGCAGTACTAATATCTAGTCTCAAGAATTGCACTCATAGTGGCGTCATTAGGTGCGCGAGCTGCAACAGATGCCTGAAAGGTGCTCAACATTGAACATCGTCTATATCCACATCCTCGACATCGTTGATATCCACACGGCGACGTCGATTGGGTGGCTCAACTCCGCTTTCCAGTTCGAAAACACGTGCCATTAGCTCTGCAAAATTTTTATGTGCAGTGTACACGGTGATTTCATTTATTACGAACGCGAACTCATTTGAAACATTTACTTCTGAATTAGCGACATTCCCATGGCCAGGTTCATCCTCATGCAACTCTGCAGGCTGCTCGTTGTGGGCGTTTTCATAAGGCTGTTCCAACAGTTGACCCGACTCAAAACATTCCGCATTTATATCCAAAGCTCCTGACGTACTCGGTGACTCTTCTCCGGAGACACGCGATGTTTCAACAGTCTCGGCCATTACTGATTTCACCAGTGTACGCAACTGGTATATAGTAGTTTCGTTGCATACAGGAACTCCTTTCTCCGAAAGCAGCGGCTTAAGCTCTAATTTTGTCAACTTAATGATATCGATGGGAACTTTTGGGTAAACCTTACACCAGATTTGTAATCTTCTTTATTTTTATTTACTCGTTTTTCTACATATCATGAGTCGGCGTTACCTCGCGTTCTCTTCTTATTTTCTTAGAGTGCCAAGCTTGACTTTTTACAATAAAGTTATATATAGTTTATACTACTATTGCTTATAAAACACTAGATGTTGTGGCTGTTGACTTTTAAAAGTTTACATTAATGTTTACTGTTTACAACTGTATTTACCTTATATGGTAATATTGGAAAAATGCACCAGCTAGTATGGAAAAATTGTGTTAAACGTTTATATGTTATTTTTTGTTTACACTATATCTGCCTCAAATTCATTTTCAAATATCTTTGTTCGAATTCAATTAAGGGGTGTTTCACACGTTTGGAAAAATGCATTCCTCGACGGTTCAAATAAGGGTCGCAGATGGTGGGTGCAGTTTCGCGATCGAGATGCCTCTCGACGGCTTCTTAATGGTTATTACTGTTGCCAGGATGAGCACGAAAACCTTTCTCCACTTCAGTCCTCCAAGGTCTCACTAGATTATTTGCTACTTCCACCAAGATCTGTACCAATAGCGGCTCCATGCCGACTTACGCCAAAAACACTTATAAGCACACTATTGTACCTTTCTACTCACTAAAGTTTCAAAATGTATACCACAAGTAATATAAATCATTTTCTTTAGCGGCAATGATTAGTATACAACTTGAGCGCCATCCATTTTAAGGGCTAGTTGCTTCGGCTGGTGAGTTGCTGTACACTCCTCAGCGGATTTCGACTTCCATGACCACCGTCCTGTTATTTGAAGCAACTAACACCTTTTCATTATTTCTGTATGAGCTGTTAATTTGGGCACCGTAACATTACGTTTGCTTCATCCCACAGCGCCAGTTCTGCTTACCAAAAGTGGCCCACTTGCACATTATATCATAACCTTAAACCAAATATCAAGAAAGTTAAGGTTCTTACCCATTTAAAGTTTAAGAATAGGTTAAGATCGTTTCGACCCTAAGACCTCTAATCATTCGCTTTACCAGATACGATTATTTTATACAACAGTTAAGTGCACCGGAAGGAACCAGCTACTAGCTGGTTCGATTAGTGCCCCTATACTCATTTCTGACAATCAATTTGCCCGTCAGAACTGTTTCGGTCTTTCATCAGGGCTGCCCCTGACTTCAACCTGACCAAGTATAGTTCACCATATTTCGGGTCAAAGCATATGTATATGCTTAAGGTACTTTTCACTTAGAGTTTTAAATAATAATAATATCATTATACATAACTAAATAGAGCGCCCCGGAATTGCGTTAATTAACTATAAATAGTTAAAAAAAATAATAATAATAAATACGCTATATTATATCCCAATAATTAACTCAAATATCAATAATAATTATGTCATTATATAATTTCGAAAAATTAACGCACTGTAATCATATCAATTAATCATATATCAGAACTTTTTTTTAAATTTCTCTTATTTTATGTTAATGCAAGCATATAATTCAAATTAGCAATCAGTCATAATTTTATATTTATATTTATATAAATACTAGCGGGTATAACCCGGCCTTGCCCGTGGCACGTATGTTATAAAATCAAAAAAATGATTTTGAAACTGATCGGACGGGAATCAAACAACTTTTATGCAAATCGGAAAACTCTTAAAATTCACCAAAAAATTTTGCGAGAAATGTGAAACACGTCTCTAATGATTTTTCTTATAGATCTTTGGAAATAAATTTGAACACAAAACGTCATCCACCAAATCTTTGACCTCCATTTCCACCAAGGAGGAATGGATTTTTCAAAAAGTGTGAAAAACCACTTAAATGAATTTAAACATAGATCTTTAAATATGAATTTGGGGCCGATCGGATGGTAAACAAAAAACTTTCATACAACCGTTTTCCGTCAATTTACCACTGTTGCGGGTGGAATTTTCCAAATCGCTGAAATACGTACTTATTAAGTTCTTATGAAGAGCTTTAAAAATAAGTTTGAAGCAAATCGGTCACAACATAAAACGCCGCCCAAAAAATCTTTAAATCGCATTCTTCCCGAAGAAGTTTGAATTCTGCGAAAAGTGAGAAACACGTCTCAAATGATTTTTCATATAGATCACTGGAAATGAATTTGAGCGCGAAACGTCACCCACCAAATCTTTGACCTCCATTTCCACCAAGGAGGAACGGATTTTTCGAAAAGTGTGAAACACCCCTTAAATGAATTTGAACAAAGATCTTTGAAAATAAGTTTGAGGCCGATCGGATGGTAAACAAAAAAGTTACATACAAACGTTTTTCGCGATTTTTCCACACTTGCGAGTGGAATTTCCTGAAACCCCGTCTTAACGTGCACCTACATCACATAAAGTAACTACAGTGAAAATTTCAGCTTCCTAGCTCTTACGGTTTGGGCTGTGCGTTGATCACCAATCAGTCAGTCAGTCAGCCAGTCAGTCAGTCAGGACAAACAGTTTTATATATAGAGATTTAGGCTAATAGATTACTGTGCCGTGCTGCTGGCACCAGACTTGCCCTCCAATAGGTCCTTGTTAAAGGATTTAAAGTGTACTCATTCCAATTACAGGGCCTCGGATATGAGTCCTGTATTGTTATTTTTCGTCACTACCTCCCCGAGCTGGGAGTGGGTAATTTACGCGCCTGCTGCCTTCCTTAGATGTGGTAGCCGTTTCTCAGGCTCCCTCTCCGGAATCGAACCCTGATTCCCCGTTACCCGTTGCAACCATGGTAGTCCTAGATACTACCATCAAAAGTTGATAGGGCAGACATTTGAAAGATCTGTCGTCGGTACAAGACCATACGATCTGCATGTTATCTAGAGTTCAACCAATATAACGATCTTGCGATCGCTTGGTTTTAGCCTAATAAAAGCACACGTTCCAAAAGGTCCGTGTTTTAATTGCATGTATTAGCTCTAGAATTACCACAGTTATCCAAGTAACTGTTAACGATCTAAGGAACCATAACTGATATAATGAGCCTTTTGCGGTTTCACTGTTAATTCGTGTGTACTTAGACATGCATGGCTTAATCTTTGAGACAAGCATATAACTACTGGCAGGATCAACCAGAATAATGTTTTTTTAAATTTATATGTACAAAATATACATATATATTTATACAAAATGTATTTACATGACAACTTAATATATTTTTGAATAAAAAATATACTATAGATATTAATGTAAAATAAAAACGAATATGGCCATTATTACATAGCATTTCATGTTCGTTAATTTACGTTTCACATTTTTTTAAAAATTAACTACATATTATATCTATATGAAATATATATAATTCGTTCAAAAATATCTTTATAGGTACACTTACTTAATATATATTTTATCACACATTGTTTAATACCAAAATGGAAAAAACATTTTATTTTGATTACAAACTTGATAATTTATTTATATGTATATGCGACAAAAATATATTAAGTAAAACAAATCACATACTAAATTACATAGTATGTAAAATGTTAAAGTTTCATTTATAACAAATATTTAAATAATAATTACAAAACTTATTGAAACTTTTTTTTTTCCAACATACTAATCCGTCCATACATCTGTATGAATCGAATTTCCATTGGATGCAAATGTTATATTTTACGATAAAAGGAAACCCATTTGTTTACACGATGTAGTAATAAATCAAATTATTACAAACAACATATCTTGGCTTGAAATTTCACAATTATCTTTTTCTTAATATCGTAGCCAAGTGTTATACAACATAACAAATAACGATATAATTACTCAGACAAACGAGTATATGACATACTTTTAAAATTATATGCTTTCAGCATATAATGTGATGAGCACACACTGCTCACCATGAATAGGTTTTTTGACACATAATCTATAATGACGATATTTTTTCCAAATACAACCATTCACCTTATCTTCATCATGTACTAATTTAATAATACACTTATATAACTTCATTATTCTTTTATTTAAACATAATTGACTTATGCCGGCAAGGCAACACTCCACAGTCATATGAATTTGCCGTATATAAAATTTTTCATATGACATGCCTTGCGCCTCATTGATAAAAATTGATAATATGATCAAGAATGTTGTAAACTTAATTATCGGAATAGTTGATAAGTCATTACCTTGATTTAGGACAACTAAAATTATAAATATTTACTTGACACTAAGACTGAAAGTAATAAGTTCCGGCATATTTATCAGATTACATAATCGGCATACAATATCACACCAGAGTGTGTTGTTAAAAAATTAAAGATTAACAGAACTAACCTAGTCTTTAATAATTAATTAATGCTTACACATTTATGAGCCACGATCCCTTGCTGAGATTTTAAAATAATATAATATAATTATATTAATGCATAATTATGGCAGTTTTCCACATCAGATTTTTTGTCTTTTCTATGGAGAGGACTGTTAAACGATTCTTTGCATATGACAGGGAAAGCTGAAGTGCCAAGAGAAAACACAAAAAATATAATTTAAATATATCTGTACAAAAGCTGCTGCTCAGTATCTAAGTGCACATACGTGTGCACTATAATGAATCGGTAAGTACACCAATATTGAGGAATGACAATACCAATAACAAGTGATTTTTTATACCCTTGTAGTAGATTCTTTTATGGACACTTTTGGTTTATAAAAATATATTATCCTAACTCGGCTGTGCTAAGTTTCACTATAGCTGCACAATATTCTCATATATCTGAAAAGGGAAATGTTTACAAGGGGTATTGTTTTTCAAAACATTTTACCAAAACTAGGCATTTATAAGTTTGACCCCTATGAAAAATTTTACCAACATCGGATTACTAATTCAGCTAAGAAACTGCTAAAAAAAAACTAATTCATATCAAGATATACTGACCAAACTCGGAATTTGAACTATGCTGCTTACATAAGCCATTGTTAGGAAGAATCGGACGGAAAAATACTCTGTTTTCCCCGATATTTTCACTAAGCATTTACGAGCTTTACTATTTTCACATATCTGCAATCCCATAAGGCAAATGTCTTAAATTGTGTTAAATCTTCGGCGCGCTGAATATATCATTGCTTTTGCTTACTTACACTTAAAAAAATATGGCAGCAATTATATTTGTTGCAAACAGAGGTTGACCATCTAACACCACTCTTCGCGATAAAAGGGCTTTGTCGGTTATAACAAAATATAAACATCATCGAAGCACAGTTCGAAAATAGCATCATGTTGGTTATCAAAAGTACTGGACTTCCTGTTACATATATACGCACATAATCATGGCTATAGGTGTTATAAAAAATGAATCTGACTGGGCCGAGAAATACAAGCTTCTATGTTCAAAATAAAAATGAAGAGCCTATAATCACAACTATCATTTTATTCTCTCAATAACATATTTTACATTAAAAATAAATGTTTTTTTGTTTTTTTTTTTAGGGATCATTTTAATATATTATGGTTCACTTATTATAAGATTTCTTTTTTATTCTGGGACCTAATTTAAAACATTAAACGCGCTAGTCCCCATTCAAATGAGCTATATATACATATTGTAACCTTTTTCTGGTACCGAAAAATATAATTTAATGTTGTAGGTCCCTGGGTTCTTTCCTTGACAGTATCAACTGCTTGTATTCAAACAGTTGTTACTGTCAACAATTTTACGCCTTATGCACGGCTATAAAATAGCCGCGCGTCAGCACCAATGTTATCTAAAGCGTTCTCATACACTGGCTGTCCGAAATACGATTCGCTAGACAGTGTGCTGTATCAACAAACATGGGTCACAGGGCTAGCTTAGCTCTAAGAACATTTCTGTACATTTCTGTACTTAACTTTAGTTTGATTTTAATAATAAATCCGTTCGGAACTAAGGAACTTGCAGAACAACGAAAGTTTATTTTAGACACAAAAATCCGTATTCCTAAAACATAATTGCACTATAATTTTTTGTCATAATGTATTTTGATGTCTCGGATGCCACGAACGATTAATTTAATCGAACAATGTATGCATGTAGATGCATATACACTCCTATTCATTGGTTGCAGAAACTTTTCCTTTAACTTTTCTTTTACCTAGTATCAGGCATGTATTGATTGTCAAATTTCATTTAATCAGAGTTCGAACATTATTCGAAAAAATTGCACACCCAGTTGCTTGTCTGGACGAAGTCATCATATCCATTAGATCTGAGTTAACTTTTTAACAATTAATTTAATTTTAATTATATTATTATTTTGACAATTGTCATGGATCTTAAACAGAATAATTCATAACACTCGCCAAAACGTTAACTAAGGACACCTTACACTTTAGACCTACATATATGGAGCTGGCTTAACACCGCAAAGGAGAAAGACAGTATGAAGAGAGGAAATCGTTAACAGCAGCAAATTATCTTGCCTGGAGCGATATATCTTTGAACGTCATACATTCTGTACTGCTATATAAAAAAACAGTGTTTTTGAAGTTGTAAGACACCAAGGAGTCAACACGCACTACTGAACATATTTTTGCATTCTATTTTAATTAATTTATTTATTAAGAACGCGTAATCTTTTTTTTTCGTTTAAAAATAACACCATTTTTTTTAGTACCTTCCAGAAAAATTTATAAAACAAATTTTCTATACAGTTTTATGAATTTTCAATAATAAACATGTAAGAGCATTGAATAAACCAATGTTCTGTATAATTACAATTTTCTCTAATATCTAAGCTATTTAACTATTTTAAATATGGGCGCACCTTGCAGAGTATACATACTTAATACATACATATATGTAAATATGCATTTGTGTTAATCCCTTTAAAGAGGGAAAGCATTTCTTGTCCTTTAAAGATATGTATATCGTGAAAATTAATGACAGACTCAATTGAAAGCTTAATATCCTAATAAAATTCTCAATTGAAATTCTTAATAGCGTTTTAAAATATATATAAACTTAATTTTTACTGCCTCACCTTTCTTTTTTTTGCTTGGCCCTTTAGTGTTCACTAGCGTTGTCACTTGCAAAACCAACGGCTCTAAAGTTTTTTCGACTGACATGGTACGAATTTCTAAGTTTTTTGGATCCCATTTCAAAGCTATTTGACCAAAATCGGATAGTGTACCCATATTGAAATAAAACACTGTATATTTTATAGAAAAACGTTTCTTCCACTTTATTTGTAACTCGACGTCTCATGCACTGGATTAGTGATGACATCTTCTATGAATATATCTATAAAATCTACGAAATTAAGTCGGTTCGATCTTGACTTCTAATAGTTCGTTTTCACCGGCACTGAGTTTGCATCTACATCTAAAATCAGCATCGGCAGTTATAGCCTTTTTCCACTATGCTTAATATATGTCACATATTGTAACTTCACATATTGGTGTTCCATTGGCAAGTGTCAGTTGTCGGTAATACGTGAGTGGGAAAAGTACCGCTTTTTTAAATAAAATTCTGATCGAGTTTCTTTGATTTACGTAAGCGCCGCAAAGTTTTCCTTTCAAAAGTCATAAAACACTACCTCGAACTAGGGTCTCCATTTAATGGACTCTACGGGATTTGGTCATCTTTAAATGGTAAAAACTGTGGGATTATTAATATTTATAATTAAATTTCAAAGTTACCGCATAAGATCGCTGCTAAATCAGCTGTTTTTAGTAATGATAACTTCACAATTTTCACAACATCGATTAAAAGTTCGATAAATTATCGCCAAAAACACGAACTGTTCGGGGCGAATTTACACATTTTTCAAAAATGTTTAAGAAATGTGGACAGTGGAATAAGGCTATTACGTGTGGAAAACGAAAATATAAGCATTTATGCGTTTGTGTGCCTGTTGGTTGCCTGCCTGTCCCTTGCAAGATTTGAAGTTATTGGGGTTTCTGAATTTCGAGCTGTACACACACACAGACACAAATGTGTGTGAATGGGCAGATTATTGGCGCAAAAGAAAATTTTATTATTGGCACGCATCTGACGCGTGCCCTTCTTTTTTATGATTTTGGGTTTGAATTGATGCATAATTGTTGCACTTCAACGTTTGCTTATATCACTAACCAAAAAACATATAGACTGGACATGCCGTGTACAATAGGTGGTCTCCAAAAATTGGTTTGCATCTGGTCCAACGAGCGAGTAAGATATACATATGACATCTTTTGATCGCTCACACTACAGAAAACTCCTTTGGCTTACTCTCTTCCATATGATTTGTGCGATAGAACGGCATCGCTGTTTTTTATCTCGCTCCCACTACAGGAAACTGCTTTGGCTTACTCTCTTCCATATGATTTATGCGATAGAACGGCATCGCTGTTTATTTTTATCTCGCTCGCACTTACTCTCAGTGCTCTCAATGCTCTCTTCATGTCTAGGTACCGT
>NW_026997722.1:0-2268 GCF_035044405.1 Drosophila montana
TCTAGCGCGTAGGCAGGCCTTCCTTAGGTCGCTGATTTCCTCGTTCCACCAGTAGCAAGGTGCACCTTTTCTTTTTGGGCATGGATAAGTCGCACGCGTCCGAGAAGTTTTCCATATGTTGCCGTGCCATGTCTTCTGCTGACTCCGTGGCCCCAGTCCATCGAGCATGGCGTAGGGAATCCGTGTATGTTTCCTTGTCTAGGCAGTTGTCCTTCCATTTGGGGCCTGTTGTTTTGGGGTGCTGTTTTCTCCGTCCTCTCCCGTGGATCTCGAAATGTACTGCTTGGTGGTCGCTGAATGTGAATTCATTGCTGAATTTCCATGTGGTTAGCCTATAGAGTGAGCTGCTGAGCAGGGTGAGGTCTATAATAGAGCCTCTACCGACCCATTCCCAGGGCCCAGGCGTTAAAGTGTCCGGCTATGACGAGGGGAGCTCTGTTGCGAGCGTCTTCTGATATTTCCTCCAGCATGTTTTGGAACCCCCGTAGTTCCCAGCTTGGGGGTGCGTAGCAACTGTAAACGGTGATTCCATTAATTTTCGCTCTGACGAATCCTTCGTGTGCTGCTCTGACTTCCTGGAGCGGTGAGTTGAGGGACCAGATGGCCGCTTTTCCTCATTTACTTACCACCCAGTCGCTTCCAGCGATAGGCTTGTATGGCTCGCAGATTATTGCAACGTCAGTCTTTCTCTCCCGTGTTGCCTGCTCCTAAACACGGGGCATCTGCCGCTACCGGCAATGTGATTGGGGTCATTGTTCCTGTCCTTGCAGAGCATGCACTGTGGCTCTTGTTTGCAGTCCTTAGCCAGATGGTCCTTTCCTCCGCATCGGCACAGATTCAATCTGTCCAGTTCACTCTTGCAGTGTCTTGCAAGGAGTCCAAACTCAAGGCATCTGAAACATCTGGTGATGTTTATTCGCTCGCGGATTCTTGAATTGACCCAGCCCACTTTCAGGAAACCTACCGAGAGGGCCTTTTTCGCGCTTTCCGCTGGCAGTCTTATAGGTGCCGTTTGTGTTTAGCCATACGCCTTACGGAGGCTAATATTCTCTGGGTCTTTGTCTAATATTTGGATTTGACCCCTCAGCGCCTCGCAGATATCCTCTCTGGTCGTGATCTCGTCCAGGTCCTTGCACTCAATAGAGACTCGGTGGGACAGCATCCGACCTCTGTATTTTCACCTAGCCTTTCGCCCACCAGGCTCCTAAATGCTGTAGTATTCTCTCCCGAATTCCTAAGCTGAAGTAGCAGTTCTCATTAGTTTTGTCACCGCTTTTCCGAGCTCGCCCAGTTTCTCATGGGTTTTAACTTTTCTCAGTATCTCTGAGTAGCTCGTTTCTCCTTTTGCCGAGATGACTTTAGCATCCGGTCACGTCTTTTCCTTAGCAATTCATTTCTATTTTTCCGGGTGACCTCCTTCATTTTTTTGTGGGTGACCTCCTTCCACTTGTCGCCATCCGCTTTGGGGCTCGGTGTCTCCTGCACCGTTGTTGGTCTGCTTCCGCTTGACGTCTACCGTCGTCCTGAACAGAGGTGAGGTTTGACACGACTGGTGCGTCCTAATTACCTCCTTGGCTCCTTCGCCAGCTCGTAGAGCACTCTGCTGCTCTCTATTGAGTCTCGCATGGGCTGGTGGATGGAGCGTCGCTTGCCATCTTCGAGCATGTCTACCAGCTTTGAGATCTCGTGCCCCAGTGCCCTACTCTCAGTTTGTCTCTGCGGGGACGGCTGTTGCTCCATCTACTGGTGATCTCACCATTCTGCTGCTCTTTGCAAAAGCATCACAGCTCTCCTTCGTTTGTGGGGTTTGGATAATACTCATTTTTTTGGGTCCCAACTCCTAAGCCGTTGTCCTTGTCCGTTGTACAGTCGCGTAATAATCTCATGGTTGTCTTTGCAAGCAGTGAGGCCATGCGAGGGTTGACACCCGCCTTCATGGGGTCGAGTGTTCAGAGCCAGATCCGCGTTAATCAGGAATATTACATCTGAACCTATACTGCCAACTAAATGGCGACGATACGAGGAGCGGGCTTGGAGATTTTCCATGTTTTAACGGGACGGCGGTAACAGCATTAGCCTAGCAGTCATTTCGGCCAGATTTCACTCCTCTTACTGAGATGCTAGAATACTGTCGGCCGTCAGCCCAGGGGTCGTCTAGTCGTGAAGGGTTGTCCAGAGTTCGCAGCTGGTCTCAGTCTCAGTCGCCTTCTCGTGTTAGCTAGGCGCGTCACGGGTGTGCAGCGCCTACCCAGGGGATACCTGGCCACA
>NW_026997723.1:0-3666 GCF_035044405.1 Drosophila montana
TTCAGATCGGGCAACTATATCAGATAGCTGCCATAGGAACGATCGGTCGGAAATTAAGTTTTTGTATGGAAAATTTTTATGTTTTTCAAGATATCTTGACCAAACTAGTTATTTATTAGTTTTACTACGCTCCCCATATATATGCAAAATACTATTAAGATCGGGCTACTATATCATATAGCTGCCATAGGAAAGATCGGTCGAAAATTAAGTTTTTGTATGGAAAATTTTTATGTGTTTGAAGATATCTTGACCAAACTCGGTATTTATTAGTTTTACTACGCTCCCCATATATATGCAAAATCCTATTAAGATCGGACAACTATATCATAAAGCTGCCATAGGAACGATCGGTCGAAAATTATGCTGTTGTATGGAATTTTTTCTGTTTTTCAAGATATCTTGACCAAACTCGGCATTTATTAGTTTTACTATGCTCCCTCCACTTATGCAAAGTCTTATTCACATCGGGCTACTATATCATATAGCTGTCATAGAAACGATCGGTCGAAAATTAAGTTGTTGTACGGAAACCTGTTTTGTTTTTCATGATATCTTAACCATACTCGGCATTAACTATTTTCCCTGTGCTTCTTAGATACGGGCAAAGCACTATAAGCATTTTGAAAAGGTTGGGTCTGCAAGGGTATTAAATCTTCGGTGTGCCGAAGATAGCACTTCTTTCTCGTTTTCTTTTAATATAAATATTTATATATAAGGATCATACATAAAATTAAAAAAAAAAGGAATTATCTTAAAAATTACAAGTTGTTGTTTGTGATACGTTCATTGCGAAAGGGGTTAAGGGATATGTATGATCCTTCAATAATGCATTGGCATGCATTCATATTGATAAAGAAAACGAGAAAGAAGTGCTATCTTCGGCACACCGAAGATTTAATACCCTTGCAGACCCAACCCTTTTTCAAAATGCTTATAGTGCTTTGCCCGATATCTAAGAAGCACAGGGAAAATGCTATCTTCGGCACACCGAAGATTTAATACCCTTGCAGACCCAACCTTTTCAAAATGCTATAGTGCTTTGCCCGTATCTAAGAAGCACAGGGAAAATAAGTAGTTAATGCCGAGTATGGTTAAGATATCATGAAAAACAAAACAGGTTTCCGTACAACAACTTAATTTTCGACCGATCGTTCCTATGGCAGCTATATGATATAGTAGCCCGATGTGAATAAGATTTTGCAAAAGTGGAGGGAGCATAGTAAAACTAATAAATGCCGAGTTTGGTCAAGATATCTTGAAAAACAAAAAAAATTCCATACAACAGCATAATTTTCGACCGATCGTTCCTATGGCAGCTATATGATATAGTTGTCCGATCTTAATAGGATTTTGCATATATATGGGGAGCGTAGTAAAACTAATAAATACCGAGTTTGGTCAAGATATCTTGAAACACATAAAAATTTTCCATACAAAAACTTAATTTTCGACCGATCTTTCCTATGGCAGCTATATGATATAGTTGTCCGATCTTAATACGATTTTGCATATATATGGGGAGCGTAGTAAAACTAATAAATACCGAGTTTGGTCAAGATTTCTTGAAAAACATAAAAATTTTCCATACAAAAACTTAATTTTCGACCGATCGTTCCTATGGCAGCTATATGATATAGTTGCCCGATCTGAATAGAATTTTTCATATATATGGGGAGCTTAGTAAAACTAATAAGTACCGAGTTTGGTCAAGATATCTTGAAAAACATAAAAATTTTCCATACAAAAACTTAATTTTCGACCGATCGTTCCTATGGCAGCTATATGATATAGTTGTCCGATCTTAATAGGATTTCGCATATATATGGGGAGCGTAGTAAAACTAATAAATACCAAGTTTAGTCAAGATAACTTTATAAACAAAAATGTTTTTCATACAAGAACCTACTTTTCGACCGATCGTTCCTATGGCAACTATATGATATAGTGGTCCGATCCAGCTGGTTTTGACATATGAACTGCGTGCAACAGAAAGAGGGACTTCTGCAAAGTTTCATAAAGATAGCTTTAAAACTGAGAGACTAGTTCGCATAGAAACAGACAGACGGACATGGCTATATCAACTCGGCTGTTGATACTGATCAAGAATATATATACTTTATGGGGTCGGAGATGTCTCCTTCTATGCGTTACACATTTCACGACAAAATTATAATACCCTCTGCAAGGGTATAATTACAAATGCGTAATGTTAAATTTGTTTTCGTTTACTTTTACAAGACAAGTTGTTGTTTGTATCGTTCATTTTGAGTTTTTATTACATATAATTATTAAATTTGATGCTTTTCTTGTTTACAACTCGTGTTTTTTTTTTGCTTGTTTGTTTTCTGCTTAAAACGCATCTTAATTGTTTCTTTTATTTTTATTTTTTTACAATCTGTATTTTTCCTACCTATTATTTCGAATGGCTGTACGGGCCAAACGTCTTGCCGGTCGACTCAATTGTCGTCGGGCATTACAATTTTTAATTTTTATTTATTGCTATTTAGTTTAATATGTTGGGCGCTTTCGGCACTGTTGTTATAGAGTCTTCTTCTTCTTCTTCTTCTTCCCACGTAGGCATAAGGGGGGGTTTGCCTCTCATGCAACTCGTCTTAGTTGCTTAGTATTCCCTCGTAGGCATAAGCGGCGGTTTGCCTCTCATGCGTTGGTTGACTCTGCTTCCTTAGTGCGGCAGGTGCCCTTGCAATGGGGGCTGTAGAGCGGGCCGTCACAATCTGGTGGGCATCTGCGTGGGCGTGCTGGTATTCAGTATATTTTTGTTTTATGAAGGAAGCGCAGTATGTTGGGAGCTTCAGTTCGCTCTCTTATCGCTGGCCTTGTGGCTCAGTGATTGTGTCAATAATAAGAAAGTATGTTATATCGGCAAAGCCCGGAGCAAGTATATTTATTGACGAGATGTGTCTCGTTTGTAGTAATCTCTGGACCATCGTCTGTGCTGACCTCGGCAGCACTCTTGTTGATAATGATAATGCCGTCATTGACTTGTATGATGGGCTTTAGGTGGCTTGGCTGCGTGCGGCAAAGGGCTGTGCTGCTGGTGTGCAGTGCTCGTGCGCAGGTGTCTTGCGCTGCCAATTTACAGACGGCGGCGTAGGTCGTCATTACGCATTCATTGACCGCTAGAATGTCATCGTCGCATTCGGCTATGGTATCATCTTGTAGCTGTAGTGTGACGTGTTAGTGTGCCACCAGCTTGACCTTAGGGTAAGCTATTAATATATGGACAATGTTCTCGGACTGGAGGACCTTGACTTTAGACGCGTCGGTTAGGCCAACAATGGGAACTTCGACAGGGTGTTGATTTATAATTGAAATCGTCGTTATCAATTATACCCCCTTTAGCTAGTGTAATTGTGAGTATCAAGTTCGATATTTGATTTTTTAGTATTCCGTTTCTTGCTAATAGTGTTTCATGCAAAAGCGGTGTGTCAACCAATTCATTTCTTCTAGCTTTAATTATTTCGTTCACCGTGCTGCTATTACCTTGAGTGCTGAACCCAAAAAGTCTAAACTTCTTGCCATTCTGTGGTGCACTTCTCCACGTCTAGCAGATTTCGCATGTGCGACTGATAATTTGGTTAATTTTACTGTTTCATCTGCTGTGCTAGCGAGGTCTGTTAAATTGCTTGAGTGCTTCAGAAA
>NW_026997724.1:0-2070 GCF_035044405.1 Drosophila montana
GAGACATAAGTTTTTAATCCTATCTAAGGGTGTAGATTCTCGTTGGTTGGGCGCTGTTGAAGGAAACGCAGTCGGCCGCTGTCCAGGGTATCTCGCAGGCAATATGCGAGAAGATTGTAACAAGTCTTCTTACGATGATTATGTTGGGAGCTTCACTTCGCTCTCTTATCGCTGGCTTTGGGGCTCAGTGATTGTATCAATAATAAGGTGGCTAAGTCTCAGCTTCTATATCCGGCAAGCCAAACAGCATATGCCAACACAGTCGCTGGCGACATAGGCAAGTGTCGGGTTACCGCTGCTGGCTGCAGTGGCCGGGCACTGAACTCATGGGTCAGCAGAATGTCGCAATGTAAGCAAAAGGCAGTGCAACATTCTTGGGTTCTTATGAACAAAAGTGTGTTGTTATGACATTAATATGAAGTGCAATTCTTATGTGTTAACTTGTATACGTCACTCGTATGACTTTGCGGACAAATTGTTTTGTGTTAGCCGCGGCTTCGGCACTTGCTTCTGCCCATATATATTTTTTCTCACTTATCAAAGAGTTGCACTGAACTTGAAATATGTAGCATTTTATATTCTTATTGTGTTCCTTTTATTCTCACTTCAGGCTTACATTTTCAAACAAACGTTGTTGTTAAAATAATTTTCCAAATATTTTGGGATGTAACTTTCTCTAAGGCTCTTTTTCCTCTTCTTTGAGTTGCCGGTTGCGTCAGTAACCTCCTTGGTCTTGACCGATGGAATACAATCTAATTTATTAGACGAAGTGTCGTTCTTAGATAGCTCAAATATTACAATGCATAAGGGTATCTGTATATGTGTGTATGTTTGACTGCTTAAGTGGTCGCTGATTTTGATTTTTTTGCATCCTGTTAAAACGTTGATATTAGTATTCCGTACAATGTAGCACAATGTACTCTGCTCAATGTGGTCATCGTCTTGTTGGTATGTAGATACATATGTACACACATATGTGTCTACGTACTTATTTGGCGGTTTTGCATACGGTGTAGCTGCAATGTACTTATTTACTGCTTCTTGGTGGTTTCGTGGGTGATGTGACGGATAAGGTAACTCGCGCATTTTCGTGTGTATATTAAATCGTGCCGGTAGGAGAGTGAGTATCTTCGAACAGTCATACTTCAATTATGCTAAAAAAAAGCAGTAGTCGATTTAGTCGTTAGCCTGCGATTGTCATCACACTACCGACTTTTGCGTGTTGTCGATTTTCGATTGCCGATTTGCGATATTTTCGTTTTTCACCGATTTATCAACGATTTTTAAACAAATAAACTTTTTTATTCGGTTCCGAATGGTTGATAATATAAATAGTTTGCAGTGTTACGTGATAATTTTAATAAGAATAAGACATTATCGATTAAAATAGTTTTTGGCCGTTACTATTTGGCTTGTATGTGCAAGTGTGTAATAGACAATTAATAGGAACCGTATTTGTGCGAATGCCTTTCGCACAGCTGGTGTTGTGAAATAGCCCCCGTCCCCCTCCTCAGTCACCACCCTTTGAATCCATCAAACATTGTGTTATCTGAGTGACGTTTGATATACGCGCGTAAATACTTGTATGTATTTGCATATGTATATCCACAGTGTGACTGCGTTTAGCTGCTGATAAGGAGTTTTGGGTGTAGTGCCTTTGGATCTTTTGCTCAGGATTCTGATTTTGTTTGAACATCTGGAGCTCCATTTTAATTAAAATCACCAAACTCGCTAGTCTATAATTTAATTTTTATTTTTAGTCTTTTTAAAGACAAAATACCAAAGACCACTCGAATCGGCGAGCTAATTTTTCAGTCAGACAACAGGAGCAATTGGCGAGACGCAGACAAGGCCCAGTTTATAGGGCAAATTTATTATTTACTTTTTTATTTATTATAATTAATGCTAAAAGCCTAGTTAGAATCCACAATTTTCTAATAGCATCACCGACCTATGGAGGTGTTTTTTTTGCCAAATGAACATGGACAAGACAATATTCGGCGAGCACGCGATCGACAAAACATAGAACGACAACTTACAGAAAGAGCTAGAGACAGAAATCTAAGGTCA
>NW_026997725.1:0-18581 GCF_035044405.1 Drosophila montana
TGATGACAATCGCAGGCTAACGACTAAATCGACTACTGCTTTTTTTTAGCATAATTGAAGTATGACTGTTCGAAGATACTCACTCTCCTACCGGCACGATTTAATATACACACGAAAATGCGCGAGTTACCTTATCCGTCACATCACCCACGAAACCACCAAGAAGCAGTAAACAAGTACATTGCAGCTACACCGTATGCAAAACCGCCAAATAAGTAGGTAGACACATGTGTGTGTACATATGTATCTACATACCAACAAGACGATGACCACATTGAGCAGAGTACATTGTGCTACATTGTACGGAATACTAATATCAACGTTTTAACAGGATGCATAAAAATCAAAATCAGCGACCACTTAACAAGTCAAACATACACACATATACAGATACCCTTATGCATTGTAATATTTGGGCTATCTAAGAACGACACTTCGTCTAATAAATTAGATTGTATTCCATCGGTCACGACCAAGGAGGTTACTGACGCAACCGGCAACTCGAAGAACAGGAAAGAGCCTTAGAGAAAGTTACATCTTAAAATATTTGGAAAATTATTTTAACAACAACGTGAGTTTGTGTGAAAATGTAAGCCTGAAGTGAGAATAAAAGGAACACAATAAGAATATAAAATGCTACATATTTCAAGTTCAGTGCAACTCTTTGATAAGTGAGAAAAAATATATATGGGCAGAAGCAAGTGCTGAAGCCGCGGCTAACACAAAACAATTTGTCCGCAAAGTCATACGAGTGACGTATACAAGTTAACACATAAGAATTGCACTTCATATTAATGTCATAACAACACACTTTTGTTCATAAGAACCCAAGAATGTTGCACTGCCTTTTGCTTACATTGCGACATTCTGTTGACCCAGTTGAAAGATTGCACTAGCGCACATAGTTGTTTCACGTGCAAAGGAATCACAACACGCTGCGCCACCGTGACACACCCCAGGTGCCCTCAGATTCCACAACACCAACAGTTTTGAACCCTCCTTCGTCTATACAGTCCACATCTACTTCGACCGAAGCTACCGTTCAAAACTACTTTTCCGCAAACTCACATGGTGTTCTCCTCGACACGGCTGTCATCCAAGTGTATCATTTGGGCACAAAGTATACAGCTCGGGCACTAATCGACTCTGGGTCTGAAGCGACCTTTATATCAGAGCGGTTGTTCAAAAGGGTTAAACTTCCATATCAACCCGTCAACGCACAGGTCTCCGGCTTAAATCAAGCTATTGGCTCTCCGATAAAGCCCAGGGTTCATATTGAAACCTCGGCTTATGTTCTGCAAAGCTAGCAGGCAATTTGCCCTCCTACACCATCACCCAAACTGCTTTGAAAGAAGGAGCTCAAAGATAGACGTGCTTCTCGGCGCCGATATCCTCCCATCCATATTGTTAGGTGGCTCCTATCCCAACATATGTGGCACTCTCCTTGGTCAAGAAACGATTTTCGGCTGGATCCTTACAGGCCCCGTTTCTAAGACCAGTGCCAAATCTGTCGCATCCTTTTCAATTCAAGTCTCGCCGAATCCAAATGCGAGCTTGGATAAACTGCTCACAAAATTTTGAAAGGTGGAGGATATTCCAGTGAAGCTGGGAAAGGAATCCGACCTGTTTTGTGAGCGCAACTTCCAAAAAAACACTAAAAAAGATAAAAACGGCAGAAACTTGGTCACACTGCCATTCAAGAATTCCGATCACATCCAGTTAGGCCATTCAAGGTCCATCGCACTAGCTCAATTTATACGAAATGAGAATCGTTTGGCAAAAAATGCCCCCCTTAAGAAGCAGTACGATGCGGTGATCCAGGAATATCTGGACTTAGGTCACATGCGACAAGTCCCTCCAAGCAATGGTTCAGATAACTTTTATCTACCACACCATGCTGTTCACAAGCCTGACAACACTACGACCAAGCTCCACGTAGTATTTAAAGCCTCCCACCCGTGATCGAATGGCAAAAGTCTGAACGATGTGCTACATGCAGGTCCCGTTCTGCAATCCGACTTAACCATTCACATCCTAAGATGGCGGTTCTTCCGATATGTCTTCAATGCCGATATCACGAAAATGTATCGGCAGATACTTGTGCATCCCAAACACACGCCCTATCAGAGAATTCTGTTCCGAACAAAGGACAACGAGCTTCGTGAATTCGAGCTCAACACAGTCACGTTTGGAGTTAACTGTGCCCCCTTTTTGTCAATCCGGGTACTACATCAACTATTAGATGACGTTCAAAAATAAGATTTATCGCAACACCACAACGCAGGTTTAATCGAAAGTTGACTAACACTGAGATAAAAGCTGAAAAAGGATTGATTACTTACATTTCCAAATGACCTTAGCATGGTAATGTCCAAGTTCTTTTCCCCTGAGGTCTTCTAACAAATAAATACAATTACGAATCTTTCGTTTAATACGTGCTTTAGCTCGAACTGGTGTATGTTTTGCATTTAAGTGCTTAGCCAAATTGCTTAACACAAAGATGCGTTTTATTATTAGTTGACCGACTTCAAATGAACGAGGGCGCGTGCGTAAGTTGTACGTCCGGGAGCTCTTTTCATATACCTTATCCAATTATTTTTGAATTTTGGAACGTTTTAAAGGGAAATTCGTCTACTCGATCGAGTTTTAGCAACATTTGAGCAACTTGTAATCATTGCCGTGCTTAATCATATTTTGTGCAAGCACAACGAAGTATGGCCAAATTCCAATAGACTGATGTATTGTGTTTCGTAACGAACCATATGTACTACTAATGTATACATATGTTCGTAAAACAGTTTGCCTATGGCGAGTATACACCGGTACACATATGCTGTAAGGAGAATTTAAATTGGGTGCCATTGATACTCACTATTGTCTCGGGTATTCCAAAACCGTCAAAAATATCTTCTTGCAGTCTACCAGCACTTTTGTATTGAGCATGTTATTGGACTTGATATATGTGAGCTTTGCGTAATGATCAAGAATGACGAATATACCAATGTTTGGTTATTTTGATGGTGGGTACCAACCATAAAAGTCGACGTATAACTTTTGGTAACGCCTTTCGCTGACCGCTTGGTTTCCCATGACTTGAGGCATCAATTAGGAACTTTCGACGTTTGGCAGAGCTCTCACTGGCATATGTATTCGCGTACATCAACCACCATGTTCGGTAAAAAAAATGTCTGCGAATACATTCCAATCAGTTGGCCATCCCACAGTGAGCGGATGTTGGTTGATCATGTGCTGCTCTCATAACATTTAGCCGTATTTCAGACGGCACAAATAATATCAACTCTTCATGTCCTCGCCTAAACTACTAGCTGAGAATTTTTTTCGAAAATATATATTTAATCATCTACAACTCGGAAATCTGGCAAGTTGGAACGAATAATATTTTTTTAACTGGCAGTATTCGTTGGATTAAAACGTCACCGAAGACAAGTCGATTTCATGGGAAAAGCTTCAGACGGGTTAAGCCTGTACCATTTTTACAGGGTATGACGACATGCTCGTCTACGAGCCGCTCCAGATCCCTTTCGAGGCTCAGTACTGATCCACGGTGTCGCTATTAAGTCGTTAGCCGACCACTAACCTGGCGAAAACACTTTCAAAATAGCCGAGTCTGCCTTTAGCACTCGATGAATACCTCTACACTTTTCGTTAGGGAGGGGGGTTATGTTGATCACCGACTTGCCACTATGCCCGGGATTATCGTAAATAGGAAATAAAAAGAGTTAGCAGACTTCGTTTTCAACATTACTTTTATTCGCACTTCATTCATTATTATGCACTACCCTACTCTTTTTCCTGCCGCACTTCCTGGAGCCCTAGCGCTCCGCTGCACACTTACGATCATGTTCATTCCTTTTGTCTTCCTCAACACACGTCTACTCGCTGTCGAGCCCTGCGCTTGGTTCGGCCGCTCAACTTCGCCGCGAATTCTCGCAAATTCGCGACGGAGCTTTTGCTCTTCCCCGCCGAAGCGAGGTTGCGCTCTCGAGGGCGGTGTTAAGTAGCCGCTCAGCAACGCACGGTTTCTGCTGCGGCCTGTGGTTACATTGGAACTTAAGCAATGCCCTTAATAAACTTAAATTCTTCTCCCTGCCGTACTCATTCTTATTATTTATATATATTGTTTAGACTAATAATAATATTTAATACAGATTAAGCCTTACATTTATTAATTTATTTTTTTTTATTTTATTATTTATTTATTTATTTTATTTTATTAGTGTCTTCCTAATTATTCAATACATTATTAAATTCTAAAAGCCTAGTAAGAGTACACAATTTTCTAATAGCGTCACAGTCTTAATTTACTATCTCTATATATAAAACTGTGTCCTGACTGACTGACTGACTGACTGATTGGGGATCAACGCACAGCCCAAACCGTAAGGGCTAGGAAGCTGAAACTTTTACTGTAGTTACCTTATGTGATGTAGGTGCACGTTAAGATGGGGTTTCGGGAAATTCCACCCGCAAGTGTGGAAAAATCGCGAAAAACGTTTGTATGTAACTTTTTTGTTTACCATCCGATCTGCCTCAAATTTATTTTTAAAGGTCTTTGTTCAAATTCATTTGAATGCATCCCTCCTTAGTGGAAATGGGGGTCAAAAATTTGGTGTGTGACGTTTCGCCCTCAAATTTATTTCCAAGTATCTATATGAAAATTCATTTGAGACGTGTTTTTCACTTTTCGCAGAATTCAAACTTCTTCGGGGGGAATGCGATTTAAAGATTTTTTGGGCGTAGTTTTAAGTTGTGTCCGATTTGCTTCAAACTTATTTTCAAAGCTCTACATAAGAACTTAATAAATACGTATTTTAGCGATTTGGGAAATTCCACCCGCAAGAGTGGTAAATTGGCGGAAAACGTTTGTATGAAAGTTTTTTGTTAACGATCCGATGGGCCCCAAACTTATTTTCAAAGATCTTTGTTCAAATTCATATAAGGGGTGTTTCACACTTTTCGAAAAATACGTTCCTCCTTGGTGGAAATGGAGGTCAAAGATTTGGTGGGTGACGTTTCGCGCTCAAATTCGTTTCCAAAGATCTATAAGAAAAATCATTTGAGACGTGTATCACACTTTTCGCAGAATCCAAACTTTTTCGGGTGGAATGCGACTCAAAGATTTTTTGAGCGAAGTTTTAAGTTATGTCCGATTTGCTTTAAGGTTATTTTCAAAGCTCTCCATAAGAACTTAATGAATACGTATTTCATCGAATTGGGAAATTCCACCCGCAACAGTAGTAAATTGGCGGAAAACGGTAGTGTAAAAGTTTTTGTTTACCATCCGATCGGCCCTTAATCTCATTTTCAAAGATCTATGTTCAAATTCATTTGAGGGGTGTTTCACACTTTTTGAAAAATCCATCCCTCCTTGGTGCAAATGGGGGTCGAAGATTTGGTTGATGACGTATTGCGTTCAAATTTATTTCCAAAGATCTATAAGAAAAATCATTTGAGACGTGTTTCACATTTTCGCAAAATCTAAACTCCTTCGGTGGAAAATGCATTTAAAAGTTTTTTTTTGGTGAATTTTAAGTTTGTGGGAATCCCGTCCGATCAGTTTCAAAATCATTTTCAAAGCTTTTTGAAAACATTGATTGTATAACATACGTGCCACGGGCAAGGCCGGCCCGCTAGTGTTATTATATAGTGTTATTATATATTAAGAAAATACAATTAATAGGAAAAAAGGAAGAAAAGAGTAGTTAATAAAGTAAAGTAAAGTATACTATATATATAGAGTGTTAAGTAGATAGGGTAAAGAGATAGTAAAGGGAAATCACCGACACGGTGGGGGAAAATTTGTAGCCTGTCCGGCAAACTATGCCCCTACTCATAGCTGGGAATGGTCAGGGAGTTCCCGAAGGTATCCTGAAAGCAATGATTTTATTAGTGGTAGAGAAAGTTCGGTAGAGAAAACGTGATGCAAACTATTGTAATTTTTACATAACACGCTTAAGGATTGTGCATAGCGTAGTCTGTTGTGCACATAGATAAGAATAAGGGGTTGGTCTAGAAGGAACAGGGAATTGAAGACGCCCTAACAGAAAAGTAGAATCTATATCGCCAACAATCAAGTTATTCAGGAAGACAACACCGAGAATTGTCCTACGGTTGGTTAACAACGGAAGATTAAGAAGAAGCAGCCTGCTGGAGTAGCAACCTAAGATTAGGGACCCATATTTTTATTCTTAATATAATATTGTTTACAGACTAATCTCTATATATAAAATTGTTTGTCCTGACTGACTGACTGACTGACTGACTGACTGACTGACTGACTGACTGATTGGTGATCAACGCACAGCCCAAACCGTAAGAGCTAGGAAGCTGAAATTTTCACTGTAGCTACCTTATGTGATGTAGGTGCACGTTAAGACGGGGTTTCGGGAAATTCCACCCGCAAGTGTGGAAAAATCGCGAAAAACGTTTGTATGTAACTTTTTTGTTTACCATCCGATCGGGCTCAAACTTATTTTCAAAGATCTTTGTTCAAATTCATTTGAGGGGTGTTTCACACTTTTCGATAAATCTGTTTCTCCTTGGTGGAAATGGAGGTCAAAGATTTTGTGGGTGACGTTTCGCGCTCAAATTCATTTCCAGAGAATTCAAACTTCTTGGGGGGGAATGCGATTTAAAGATTTATTGGGCGAAGATTTAAGTCGTGTCATAAGAACGTGTCATAATACGTATTTCAGCGATTTGGAAAATTCCACTCGCAACAGTGGTAAATTGGCGGAAAACGTTTGTATGAAAGTTATTTGTTTACCGTCCGAGCAGATTCAAAATCATTTCAAATTTGTTTGAGAACATTGATTTTATAACATACGTGCCACGGGCAAGGCCGGGTTATACCCGCTAATAATAATATATAATACAGATTAAGCGGCTTACAGACTAACAATATTATTATAATTGAAACATAAATCTTCCGGCTCCTTGCCGTAACTCTGGATTATAAGGTGACTGTTCCAGGTATCTGCCTCATACAGAGGTGACGGTGACGTCGTCTCCAGACGCACAATGTTGTAGGACAAGAACTTGATGACTCCATAGTGGCTGTCGAATGAGGGAGCCAATTTCGCGACAAAGCCCTCAGCGGTGTTGGACAGTTGGTGCTGGCGTAACAGGAACATGTCCAACGAAGGTCGCCACTCTCGTATCCGCAAGTTGTGTTTCCATGTTTCGACCGTGGAAAGGGCTCGAGGAAGTCAGCGGAGAGTACTGCTTTCAGCTCTGCTACCTGCTATCCTCGGCATGCGACCGGCCGCGATTCGCGATAATAGGAAATAACAAAAGTGCTCTAGTCCGGGGTGCCCGACTAAAATATACCCTGAGCCCAAGTATAAAACCCCAATACTTATATACCCAATAGGGTATATATTTTCTTATTTATATTCATAAAATAATTCTTAAGTTTACATTAATCATTTTTAATTTACATTACAAAAGGAAATTTTCCAAACTCCGAGGCAGTTTTACAATTTTGTAAACTTGAAGCGTAAATCTTCAAGTTTGCCATCCTCTAACCCTAACTAACCTACTCTTCAGTCTGTCTTAATAATAATTCTTGGCCTATAACTTCCTCTAGTTCTATACCTGCTCCTATAATTTCCCATTCCTCTCTCCTCTCAGCTAAAGGTTCTTTAAAATATTTTTACTCTCCTGGGCCTGTCAATACTCCTAGTTGTAGTTCTTCCCTTCTTTGTCCATTGCTTAAGCTCTTTAATCTGTCCCTTGAATATTCGGTCTTTCCATCTCTTTGGAAAAAAGTTTAAATCTCCTCTCCACCAGTAAGGTGGAAAGTCTGATATACAAAATTATAGGGGCTTTACAAAACAGTCCGCTATTCCTAAATTATTTGAGAAAATAATAACTTCGAAATTGGAGCATTTCTGCAAATCAGTTGTCTCCCCTGCTCAACATGGATTCGTAAAGAATCAGTTAACTACGGCCAATATGCTAGAATTTACTTCCTTGGTAAATGTAGATTTCCTCTCGAAAATGCAAACTGACGTCATTTACACTGACTTCAGTAAGGCGTTTGACCCTGTGCACCACGATCTATTACTCTTTAAGCTTGACCGTGTAGGTTTCCCCCAATCTCTTTTGCTTTAGATCTTTTTTATTTTAATATGCCTTGTCTTATGCATCATTTGATGTCTTTTGTTAATTCACCATGTTTTTACAATTTAAAAACTCGTTTCGTTATTCTATATAGATACAAAAAATTTAATATTTATCTTCTCTATATTATTGCCGCGTAGCCCTGCGGATGGATGGGCGTTGTTGGTGGAGTTGGGTGGGTAGTATGTGGGCAAATGTTCTCCTCCTTAACCTCCTGATGGGATGGGCACCTTGAAGGTTGCTGGCGAGCCTATTGGCGTGCGTGGCTAGCCGGTTGTTATAGAGGGCGCAGTGGGTACTTATTTGCTCTTCAACCCAGGGGATCCTCAGGTCTCTGTGAAGAACGCTGTTGCACACGTAAAATGGGGCTCCTGCCATCCTGCGCAGAGTTTAGTTTTGGAGAGATTGAACTCTTTTTCTGTTGAATGGAGCAGCCAAGCCCAGATCTGTGTGGCATATCGCCAGATGGGTGCCACAGTTTGTAAAAAACAAGCCGTTTACTTCCAAGGGAAAGTTTGCTGCGGGGGTTGAGGAGCCAATTTAACTTGGTCAGCTTATTTCGACAGCGTTGCACAGCTCCTTTAATTTGGCTGGCGAAAGTGAGGCGCTTGTCAAGGGTGACGCCCAGGTATTTTGTTTCACTTTCTTGGGTAAGCGTTAGTCCGTTTAACCTCAGCGCTGGCGGTACTCCTCTTCTAATTGTGAAGCACACGGTGGCTTTAGATCCCATCGTATTAAAAAGGTAGAATCCAAAGAGTCATGCTGAGGTTGACTACCTCGAAACAGGTGTACGTTACTTCTGGTGCTCCTGAAGGTGTTCATCTTGAACCTTTACTTTTTACACTTTTTATAAATGATCTCCCCTCGGCTATATCACATGCCCGTGTACTTATGTATGCGGACAATGTGAAACTTATTCTATCATACCCTTATCCCTTACATCATTCTCGTCTTCAAGACGATTTGAACGCTATGCAACTTTGGTGTTCGGCCAATAAATTGCACCTAAATTGTTCAAAGTGTTTGTTTATGACATTTAATCGTACTAAACCTTATCTTGTCAGTTATACAATCGACAATACTCCATTGCAACGTATACTAACAGTTAAGGATCTAGGCGTACTTTTTGATTCTAAACTCTGCTTCAATCTTCACATAGATATCATCGTTAATGAGGCAAAAGGTGTACTTGGATTCATTAAACGATGGTCTAAAAAGTTTAACGATCCTTTTATAACGAGACTTTTGAACATCCCTCTTGTTCGCCCTATCCTTTAATAATGCTCTTTCATCTGGTCTCCGCAGTATAACAATAGCCAGGATCGTATTAAATCTGTGCAGAAGCAATTTCTGCTTTTTGCCTTACGAGGTCTAAATTGGGACCCTAACCTTCGGTTGCCATCCTATTCCAGCAGGCTGCTTCTTCTTAATCTTCCGTCGTTAACCAACCGTAGGACAATTCTCGGTGTTGTCTTTCTACATAAGTTGGTTGTTGGCGATATAGATTCTCCTTTTCTGTTAGGGCGTCTTCAATTCTCTGTTCCGGCTAGACCAACCAGAAATTATCGCCCCTTATTCCTACCGACGTGCACAACAGACTACGCTATGCACAAGCCTTTTCGCGTGCTATGCGAAAATTACAATAGTTTATATCACGTTTTCTCTACCGTACTTTTTCTGCCCCTTCAGAATACCTTCGGGAACTCACTGACCATTCCCAGCTATGAGCAGGGGCATAGTTTGACGGTCAGGCTATATATTTTCCCCACCAGGTCGGGGATTTCCCATTACTATCTCTTTATCTTATCTACTTAACACTCTATATATCTAGTGTGCATTTCTTTACTTTATTAACTACTCTTTTCATTCTTTTTTCCTATTTATTGTAATTTCATAAATAATTTTGTAAAATATGATTATTTTTAACCCTTCACCCAAAATTAGCTGTGAAAAGGCGCATAGCTAGCCGGACTGGCAAATAAAACACCTCCATCGGTCGGTGATCTTATTATCAAATTTGCTCTGGTTTAATTTAAATTCTCATCAAATAATGCAACTGCCCCTTAAAAATGAATGTTGTTGAAATAGATCCTCAAATATTACTGACTTTTATAAGTAACAAAAAAACATGGCATAAACAACTTTTTATACCCATGCAGAGGGTATTATAATTTTGTCGTGAAATGTGTAACGCATAAAAGGAGACATCTCCGACCCCATAAAGTATATATATTCTTGATCAGTATCCACAGCCGATTCTATGCGATCTAGTCTTTCAGTTTTAAAGCTATCTTTATGAAACTTTGCAAAAGTCCATCTTTCTGTTGCACGCAGTTCAAATGTCAAAACCAGCTGGATCGGACCACTATATCATACAGGAACGATCAGTTTTGTTTATAAAGATATCTTGATCAAACTCAGCGTTTATTAGTTGTACCATGTCGGACCACTATATCATATAGCTGCCATAGGAGGAGGAGTATTAATGGGCAATGTGTTTGTGAAGGTGGGTCTAACATCCTTCCTGGTTGACATAAGCCTGGGTTTATCATGATCCCGTTTTTGCGCAGTGGCTTTGTTGGCTGGCTCTAAGTCAACGAAGAACATTGCCATGGGCGCCTTTGTAACTCGAATTTTGGCATTTGTTATGTGGCGGACCGAGTGGCCAATCTTGCTTAAGGCATTTCGGATGTGATCAAGCGGAGTACTGAATCAGCATGTTGAACAGGCTCCTGTAATTGGCTTCACTTGTGGCCATGATGCGCACTTGACCTCGACCAGCTTTGTAAGTATACCCGTCGCTTTCGACAAGTTCTGCGAATGTCTCCTGCATAGCTGCAATGTTGTCAACCGCACTTATAAAAATTGGTGGCGGCTTATGTGCGGGAGGGACAACTGGTTCCTGATCTATTTCGTTGTCTGCTGTTTTGTTTTTGGGTTATCCTGGGCTGATGGGAGTCTGGCAATGCTGGCAGGGGCGCTTCCGCAGACCCCGTCTCCATCGTTCAGTTCGCCGGATGGCGAGACACCACACAACGCTCGGCCGATGGACACTTTTTAGGACAAAAATGTAGGACTATAATTTAGCACATTTTCTTTTTCTATTCTATTTTTTTTTTTTTTAGGAGTAAATTTACTTTTACATTTGACGTATAACAGTGTTGGCTAACGATGAAAGTCATATTCTGAAAGTCTAATTTTCCATCTCATGAATTTTGCGTTAGGTTCTTTTAGCTTGTGCAGCCAACACAATGGTTGGTGACCGGATGCTACTTCAAAGTGTCGCCCTAATAAATATTGTCGAAAAGTTTTAGTTGCCCAGACTATAGCTAACAATTCCTTTTCTATGGCGCTGTAATTTACTTCATGTTCGTTTAAAGTTCTACTTATGTAACTAACAGGATGTCCATCTTGTGAGAGAACGGCTCCCAAAGCTGCGTTGCTCGCGTTGTTGTTTATATTTTCTTTTCTTTTAAAGTTTGGTGTTCAGCTTTTGGAATGATCTATGTAATCTTACAGCTTTCAGCTTTTGGAATGATCTATGTAATCTTTTTGTTTGGTGTCCACTTTGGCTCCTTTTTTAGAAGCGGACGAAGTCGGTTGTTCATACAACGATGAAATGTGGCGGGGGCATTTTTAAGCCCAAATGGCATTCGGTCTTGGGTATATATTCCTTATCCATTTCTATTTGGTAGAAGCCTTTTGCAAGATCTATAGGAATATAGGAATAGGTTTCCCTGAAGAGTGAATATATGGGGTTTTCATTAAATAAAGGGTATTCTTGAATATGATTTTGTTCTGTAGTGTTGCTTGTATTAATTAATTTGTACTCTTTATTGAATAGGTTAACCGTTCCTTTTTGATAGTTTATTATTGCATTAGCTTTAGACAACGTATTGCGTCCAAGCAGCATATCATATTGGTTTGAGAAATGGTGAATTAAAAACTCTTGAGCAATAGGGAAATAGTTGTTCGGTGGTAAGTTATGTGATTTCATTTATAATTAGTGGGCCATTACTAGTATGGATTAAATGATTAGTTTGTTGTATGGGTGTTTCGAAGATATTTCGGTTCAACATATTTATTGTAGAGCCAGTATCAATAAGGCACCCTAAATCGTTATTATTATGTTTAACTATTATATATTGGCTTTATCAGTGGCTTCTAACTGAAAATTTTCCGCTTGTTCTGTATCATATTGTTCGTTGTTTTTTGGTACTGTTTTTTCTTTTTCTGTCTGGTTTGAATTACCGCAATCTTGTTCGGGAGTATCATAAATTGGGTTAGGGATCTCATACGTTTGGTAAGAATGATGGTCAATTTGAATATAGTCTGGATAATAATAGTAGGGATAAGCTAGGCTGTATGGGTATTTAGACTGTATTCCTTCCTGGTATCTCATTTCATCTATACTCATTTTCGACTGTCCGCTGTCTGATGGTCTCTGTCTCTTAACGGGGTTATTAGTTGTCATATTTTCTCTTGGTGGAAAATTAGCCGATGTACCTACATAATTAGGTCCAAAACGGTTCTGGTCAAATATTTGATGTCTGTTAAATTGTAGGTTTGGTCTGGGTGCTTGCATCAATAGTGCACTAGGTTGTGGATGAACATGAATAGGTCGATGTTGGGGAAAAGCAATAGGGTTAGTTCTGGGTACTTGAGGTGGTATGTGAGTAAGTGATCGGTAATAGGTTTGGTAAATTGTGTTATATAATGGTTGAAAAGGTGTAATTTTCTTGCAATATATTTATGAGCGATTTTAAATTTGGAATATTACTATTCTGAGATAAACGTGAGTGGGTAACTTTTGAATTAAATTTTCGATATTCGTTTGAATTAATCTAGTGTACAAAGTTGTTTCTGATATATCATTTTTTTAATTCTAGTTTACTGGTTTATATTTGCCTTCTTCTTTCGGCATCTTCTAAAAATTGACGAATATTACCTCGATATTGTGTGTTTTGAAATTCTTCCAGTAGTTGATGGTTTGGTACTTGCGGCTTGTAATTTAGGATAAGTTAAGTTCTGAGTTCTGACGAGTTGGTGAGATTGGTTACTCCAAGGGTGCGGATGACATCACCACTGATGTTCCGTTCTATGTGTCCTAAGATGATAAGTTTTTGTCGTTCCTTAGTTGTTTGGTATTACGTCTATAATGTATTTGGATCGCCCTGTAAACTCTCTACAGCATGTATTTGCCTTTCGACTTGAATTATGTTCGAGTCAGAGAGTTGTATTGGCCCTGGTGCTGCTACTGCCATTGTATATTTTGTTTTATAGTTGGTTCGGGTATTAGTTGTGTATTTATTTATGTTTGGTGTGTGTCTTGATTTGTCAACTGGTTTGCGTATTCGCTTGTTTTATTGGTTTATGTATTTACTTATGTTTGGCGTGTGACTTGATTTATCAACATGTTTGTTGGTTTATGTTACTAAGTTTGTAAGTTTTTATTCATTGTTGTTGTTTAATGCACACTTAGCCGTTTCGCCTAAGTTAGAGCAACCTTTATCGATTTATTACTTCTTTAAGTTGGTTCTTTAACACAATAACATTCACGGTCACCAATTCACTGTCGAGCTTTACGCTTTGTAAACTTGAACCTATATAACCGCTTATGATTTGCGAAGTTCTTTAGATTGTTAATTAACGAATTGAATAGTCTAGCTATCGCATCAATAATTTATCATCCTACCTACTACTACTACTACTTAAATCTATTAAATGACCGGGTTAAGAAACCTAAGTTCAACACTGAAAATTTATTGAAATTAAATGACGTTTTTAAATAAAACACGAAGAATTAATAAATGCATCTATTTATTTTCCTTCCAGTTTAAGAATGACTGTACAGATTTTATTTTATTTTCAAAGTGAATACAAAAATTGTTTGGTCAGCAATCATGCACGCGTTTTATATTTATGCATGCGCAAGATTGTATGTGTAGTGTATTATGTTTGTGTTATTCAAGCGTTTTATGATTATGTCAGCATAATGATACTATATATACTATTCTCGAAGCTACATGTCAAGAAAATTACGTGGCGGATGCCCTGTCTCGTCAAAATGTAAACGCCTTAAAAAACAATATACAGTCAGACGCTGCAACGATTCACAGCGAATTTTCTTTGACCTACACGATCGAAACTACTGAAAACGCTTTAAAATGTTTCAAAAATCAAATTATTCTTGAAGAAGCGAAATTTCCATTGAAACGAGTTATCATACTCTTTGGCCAAAAAATACGCCACCTTATAAACTTCATAGACATAAAACCGCTATTCGAAACAATGAGGGCGCTCATCAACACAGACGCGGTAAACGCAACACACTGCGATCTACCACCCCTAGCCAGTATACAACATGATTTGGTGCTAAAATTTCCCTGCAATCAAATTCTGGCAAAAACTTATCGTGGTACTAAAGAAATCCTTCGCGATTATTATTTTCCACAAATGACGAAGTTGGCCAGAGAATTGTATTGGCCCTGGTGCTGCTACTGCCATTGTATATTTTGTTTTATAGTTGGTTCGGGTATTAGTTGTGTATTTATTTATGTTTGGTGTGTGTCTTGATTTGTCAACTGGTTGCGTATTCGCTTGTTTTATTGGTTTATGTATTTACTTATGTTTGGTGTGTGACTTGATTTATCAACATGTTTGTTGGTTTATGTTACTAAGTTTGTAAGTTTTTATTCACTTAATTATTTATTGTTGTTGTTTAATGCACACTTAGCCGTTTCGCCTAAGTTAGAGCAACCTTAATCGATTTATTACTTCTTTAATTTGGTTCTTTAACACAATAACATTCACGGTCACCAATTCACTGTCGAGGTTTACGCTTTGTAAACTTGAACCTATATAACCGCTTATGATTTGCGAAGTTCTTTAGATTGTTAATTAACGAATTGAATAGTCTAGCTATTGCATCAATAATTTATCATCCTACCTACTACTACTACTACTTAAATCTATTAAATGACCGGGTTAAGAAACCTAAGTTCAACACTGAAAATTTAATGAAATTAAATGACGTTTTTAAATAAAACACGATGAATTAATAAATGCATCTATTTTATTTTCCTTCCAGTTTAAGAATGACTGTACAGATTTTATTTTATTTTCAAAGTGAATACAAAAATTGTTTGGTAAGCAATCATGCACGCGTTTTATATTTATGCATGCGCAAGATTGTATGTGTAGTGTATTATGTTTGTGTTATTCAAGCGTTTTATGATTATGTCAGCATAATGATACTATATATACTATTCTCGAAGCTACATGTCAAGAAAATTACGTGGCGGATGCCCTGTCTCGTCAAAATGTAAACGCCTTAAAAAACAATATACAGTCAGACGCTGCAACGATTCACAGCGAATTTTCTTTGACCTACACGATCGAAACGACTGAAAACGCTTTAAAATGTTTCAAAAATCAAATTGTTCTTGAAGAAGCGAAATTTCCATTGAAACGAGTTATCATACTCTTTGGCCAAAAAATACGCCACCTTATAAACTTCATAGACAAAAACCGCTATTCGAAACAATAAGGGCGCTCATCAACACAGACGCGGTAAACGCAACACAATGCGATCTACCAGCCCTAGCCAGTATACAACATGATTTGGTGCTAAAATTTCCCTGCAATCAAATTCTGGCACTGCAAAAATATCGTGGTACTAAACAAATCCTTCGCGATTATTATTTTCCACAAATGACGAAGTTGGCCAACGAAATAGTAATAAATTGCAAAATATGCAGTAAAGCGAAGTACGATAGGCACCCCAAAAAACAAATACTTGGTGAGACACCAATTTAGCTGTAGGTCCTCCTAGTCCCCGCGCAGATCGAGTTTGTTTCCGATATTCGATAACTTGCCCCGTTTCCAAGTAATCGATAAAAATTGATATCGAAATCCTATTTTTGAGCAATTTTTGTAAATAATAAGAGCTAGAGTCGCCAAACTTGACATGTAGCTTCTAGAATAGAATATATAGAAAGTATCTTTTATTTTATAGCTATCGACACCTCCCCGCTACCACCGCAAAGCTATAAATCATGTTAGTAAACCAAATTGTATTGCCTAACTAATTAAGCCACAATTTAAATGCAATTGTCATTTCGAGAATTTACGAATATTTAATAGTACAATAAGATCTACTACTGAAAATTTCATCAAGATCGGCTAAGAAACACGAAAGAAAATATGTTTTGGCCTGCAAACATGTGCAGCAGCAAGCGCAAATTCCAAGAATTTCTGTATCCAAGTACACACACACATTCATGCGTTGTATCCAAGTACACACACACATTCATGCGCGTTGGCTTTGAATTCTGTCAACAGCATTGCAATTGCGATTGTATTGTTTTCTGTGCTGCTGTTTTATTTCGTTTTTTTCTCATTAAGACTTAATTATTGGCTTAATTGTGGCCGGTCAGTTACGAACCCTACCGAGGGAACTATTTTTTTTTTTTGGCTGGTGTGACTGTAGCAAGTAATGCGGTCAGTTGAGAGTTCAAACCCTGCCAAGGGAACTTTCTTTTTTTAATTTATCTTTATTACTACTAAAGCAAAAGAGCGCGTAGCGCGAGTGTTGGTGTTGGAATAAGAGGGTTTAGGGTATCCCCTAGTCAGGAGCGCTCGACTAGAACCTCTTACCTATTTTCAGTTCTGTTGAACTGATCATTAAAGGAGGTATTGTTCCTCATGAAAGGAAGACGTGGGAAAATAATCAGTTACTCTAAAGGCGTTAAGCCTTTCAAACAATCTGGCAATCGGGAAAATCTGAGTCATTTGTTACTACATGTTTTGCAAAACTTATATTTATTATTGACTGAGGGAAGTATAGAGGATAGAAATAAAATATCTGCGCTTGCTTCTTCACTACACTTGCTTTTAATAGGATGTGGAAACCATAAGCCTTTACAACAAAGGCACACCTGATCGGGACCCTGCTTAGCTGTTCTATTGAATGCAGCTATCAGACCATCTAAATTATTCCTAACAGCCGGAGAAATTCTGTCCTCTAGAAAACTATTCGCACGGTCTTCCCTGTTCCTGGTAGTATTGCGCCTATTCTCTGCTGACCATTATTATTCTAGCACTTCGCTTTGCATTTGTATCAAGTTCTTGCACAATTATTCTACAAATTGGATTTTCTCGAACTTGTCCATGTTCATTTGGCAAAAAAACACCTCCATCGGTCGGTGATGCTATTAGAAAATTGTGGATTCTAACTAGGCTTTTAGCATTTAATTTTAATAAATTAATTATAACAACGCGAAGTATTCGCCAATTGCTCCTGTTGTCTGACTGAAGAATTAGCTCGCCGATTCGAGAGGTCTTTGGTATTTTGTCTCTGTTTATTTGCCCTATAAACTGGGTCTTGTCTGCGTTTCGATCGACGCGAAGTGTTTGCCAATTGCTCCTGTTTTCTAACTAGAAAATTAGCTCGCCGAGTCGAGTGCTCTTCTGTGTTTTGTCTAAGTTCATTTATCCTGTGAATATTCCTCTCAGATTGGCTAAAACCGTCACTTTCTCTACGCTCTCGTTGACACTATGTTGTTTATCCTCTCCTGTTTAGCATATTCAGAATTATACCTATTTACCTGATTTCTAGTTCGTTGTCTCTGATACCTATTAAGAATTGACAACTTTTTTGTCCTAGGCATTTTACTAGCTATAAAACTTTAATACCAATAGAAATGTAATTTTAAATAACTGAAAGTATTATTTAAAACAATTAATAAAAATTATTTTAAATGAAATTAAAATTATTATTTTTCGAATTTTATAGTACATATTATAATTTTACATAATAGAATGTATAATAAAATATAATATTATATGATAAATGTATTTATTATTTGTCTGAAATAAATAAAAAGTAGGTAATAAATAATTGAAGTCTTTAAAAAGACTTTAAAAATAAAGATGTTTCAGATGTTCAAACAAAATCAGAATCCTGAGCAAAAGATCCAAAGGCACTACACCCAAAACTCCTTATCAGCAGCTAAACGCAGTCACACTGTGGATATACATATGCAAATACATACAAGTATTTACGCGCGTATATCAAACGTCACTCAGATAACACAATGTTTGATGGATTCAAAGGGTGGTGACTGAGGAGGGGGACGGGGGCTATTTCACAACACCAGCTGTGCGAAAGGCATTCGCACAAATACGGTTCCTATTAATTGTCTATTACACACTTGCACATACAAGCCAAATAGTAACGGCCAAAAACTATTTTAATCGATAATGTCTTATTCTTATTAAAATTATCACGTAACACTGCAAACTATTTATATTATCAACCATTCGGAACCGAATAAAAAAGTTTATTTGTTTAAAAATCGTTGATAAATCGGTGAAAAACGAAAATATCGCAAATCGGCAATCGAAAATCGACAACACGCAAAAGTCGGTAGTGT
>NW_026997726.1:0-32463 GCF_035044405.1 Drosophila montana
TCTCCATGCAGTCCTTGCAGCCTGCGCAGTTCGCGCAGCTTTTTAACAGGTGCCTAATGGAGAGAGCTTTCCCCACAATATGGAAACTTCAAACGCTAGTCCTGTTACCGAAGCCAGGTAAGCCGCCAGCTCCTGGACACTTTGGGCAAAGTGCCGGAGAAGCTAATCTGCACCAGGCTTGAAGCAGCTGTTGACAAGCCAAGCCAATTTGGCTTCACCAAGGTAAAATCGACAATAGAGGCCCTTGTAGTCGTCGTGCAACCACAGCATTGACCGTGTACACCAATGGCTGGCAGCAGCTGGACATGAGCTGGCTGCTCATAAAACAGAAGCGGTGTTAGTCAGCAGCCGGAAAAAAGTGGACAAGACAAGGATGTCGTTCAGAGAGCACTTGGAGTATGTGCACATAAAATCAGCAGAATCCTGTCAAGCGCTATCCAGGATTACGCTGAACAATCGAGGACCTAAACAGCAGAGACGCTGTCTTCTCACGACCATAAACAAAGCGGTAATAGTGTAAGCGTCCTCTTTTGGAGCAGAGCAATGGCTGTTCCTAGCTACAGTCAGGGCGTAAACTCAATATATCGCCTAAGCCCTCTACAAAGCTTAATGAACTGGCAACCGAAGCGGTAGTTTGCTCACAATGTAAATAGCTTTGCAAAGTCGGTTCGCACTGAAGCAAGGATGCAGAGCATAGCACGATGGCAATCACGCTGAGATCGGGCAACTTAAGGACGCTGGACGCGGAGACTTACCCCAAACTTGGAAGCCTTGATAAACCGCAAGTATGGTAAAACAAAATTTTATTTAACGCAGCTCCCATCTGGCCACGGATGCTTCATGATTCGGTCACGACAACACAGACGAGTGTTCTTGCTGTGGCAGAGGAATCGCAGAGGACGCCAAACACATCATCTTCGAGTGCGGATGTTTCTCAGCGATCAGGCAGGAACTTGAGGACAGCATGGGCAGACCTATCACGGTGGACAACCTGGTCACGAACATGCTTAAGACAGCACAAAAGTAGGACGCAACCAGCCCGTTTGCAGCAGAAGTTATGCTGGAACTCAGGAGAGTTAAGCGCAACAGACGGAGAGCGGAGCAACTGAGAGCGGAGCAACAGGCAATGCACGCTGCCTTACTAACAACTATTCCCCAACTACAACCTAAGCGTAAAATGTAATATATTTAAGCGTTAAAGCATTTAATGCCGAAAAGTGTGGGACTTTCACCCAATAAAACCACCACCTACTCTCCGTTTCCCTCTCGCGGAACGACCGCTAAGTATTACCTCACGAGGGGGAGATGGCATGAAAGCCTCTTCTAGTATCTTTTCTAGAGTTAGAACTTGAATTGCGCTGTCTTTCAGCGGGACGCAATGATTTGATAATTTCCAATTGTTTTGCGAGCTAAGTAGGATATCTTTAAAGTCAATTACTGTAAAAGTTCCCCAAATACCTTGGCTTAGCTCTCCCCGTTCAGCAGAAAATCTGGGATATACAAAAAATACATGTTCTGCGTTCTGTATGGTCCGCGCACAGTGTGTGCAAAACGGATGCGTCTCATGCCTCAACCTAAAGAGAAAGGATTTAAAGCAACCATTCCCTATCAATTGCTGGGTCAGGTAGAAGTTGGTTTGTCCGTACTTCCTGCTTACCCACCGCCGTAGGTCTGGGACTATGTGTTTGGTCCAGCTGCCATTGGGGGATGACGACCATCGTGCTTGCCATTCTTCTAGTGTTGCCTCCCGACAGCGTGCTGCGGTGCGGTCTTTTGTTGCAAGTAGATCCAGCGGGGGCATTTCGGCCAGCAATAGGGTTGCGTCATCTGAGACGGTCCGGAAGGCGCATCATCTGTACGATACCCTGCATTTGCGGCTGTAGGAAGATCGATGACTCGTAGAAGAGCATCGACTGGACCACGTTGCAGATGAGCCGTTTGCTGCGCTGTCTAGTGCCTCCTTGTAGCTCGACTCGCCTTTTCTCCAGCGTATTCCAGTTGCTGTTTGAAGCTGAGCCTGTGGTCCAGCAAGACGCCTTGATATTTTATCGCGGTTGGCGGTTTCCACTTGCTTCCGCCTACTGATAAGAACTGCCTTCGTTTTTTGCGCAGCTAGGATGAGGCCATTTTCTACAAGCCACCTAGTCACCTGCAACAGTGGTTTTCCTCTCCACCTGCACTTTCTCTTTCGCCACCGTGACAATTGCGATGCAGCCAGGTGGTAGGGCAAATCGGAGCACTCCGTCATACATTACGTTCCAAAGCAAGGGTCCAAGAGCGCAGCTTATGCGCTCGAAGAGCTTGCCCGTGCCTTCGAGCATGTAGAGTGGCCTGTATGCTGAGGGTTCGTGCGGATCCTTTCCGGCTTTTGGGATAAGGACCAGTCTCTGCAACTTCCAGCTCGCCGGAAAGGTTCTCTCTGTAATGCATCGGTTAAACACATTTATTACTGTGTTTGGGTGGGCGCTAGCGATGTTCTTCAGCACTGCGTTGGGGATGCCGTCTGGTCCTGGCGCTTTGTTTGGTTTGATGCACATTAGCGCAGCAGTTATGTCGTGTGTGTCGATGGGAGGCGCCACCGATGTGTCTACAGTTGGCAGGTGGTGGCGTAGCTCTGTCTGGTGCGAGAACAGTGTCTCCACTATCTGTTTGAGATGCTCTGGGCAGATCGGTACGGGGCATCTTGCGAGTTTGCCTATTACCGTTTTGTAGACTTGACCAAAAGGCTGAGTGTCGGCTTCGTCGCATGGTTGCATCCAGCATTTCTGCATGCTTCGCTTGATAGCCTTGGCGAGGCTTTTTTGCGCTCCATTAATATTGCTGACAATACCACCAGGCCACTATGCGTGTATATCTGGGATACCTCCCATGTGGGCCATCTTGCTATTGTGGGGCTGGCGAACGTCAGGTCGATTATTGAGCCACGTCCTGCTTTAGTGAAGGTGTGCTCGGTCCCGGTATTAAGCAGTATTATGTTGAGCGCTGCGAAGGCGTCTAGGAGCGTGCAGCTTCTTGGGTGCGTCCTGGCGCTTTCCCAGTCCACTGCCCACAAGTTGAAATCGCCAGCAATGACTAGTGGGGAGGGTGTTTGCGCGTCCGCCACTGGCTCATCGAGCATCCGTGTATATTCGTCGAGTTGAATGCTGGGGGCCAGATATCAGCTGTACCAGTAGATGCCGCCGATCTTGGCTCTTGCGTATCCCAGTGCCATTTTTCATTCGCTCACTAGGAGTGGTGGGATTCCGCAGCTCCATATAGCCGCACCATGTTCGGTGTTTTGGACCCAAGTCTCTTCTGACATTGCTGTGTATGGTTCGCTCAGTAGTGCCACGTCGGCTCGTATCTCTCGGGCTGTTTGGGTCAGTAGCTCCTGCGCGGCTCTGCAGTGGTTAAAATTAAGCTGCAGTAGCTACATTTTCAAATACAGTACAAATAATGGACATGACCTGCTAAGGTTGTTATGTTCCGGGTTTTTTTGGTCGAGTGCATAGTATGCACGCTGGCTTCTTTTGGCATACTTTTAATGAATGCCCTGTTCAACCTCAGTTGTAGCACTTGTCATCGTGGCAACTCCTACACCTGGTGGCGATGTGTCCGAATTCTAGGCACTAGAAGCATCTCCTGGGGATGGTTTTATGACGAATGCGGCAGATTGCCCATCCAATTCTAATTTTGCCGATTTTAAGCAGCTGTTCTGCTAGATCTTTGGGTAGAAGAACTGTAGCCGTCTGGGTTCCTCGGTAGGCTGATCGCAGTTTGGAAGTGGCTTCTAAGGGCATGTCACCGTCGATTTTAGCAAAAACTGCATCCAGAACGTCGGATGCAGTCGAGAATATCTTTGACCTCCAGAAGGACTTTTTCAAAGATCGTTTTAACCTCCGCGAGCTCTCCCATCTTCTCTTGCACAACCTTGAATAGTTTCGCTGTTGCATCGTCTCCTTCTTTTTCCATCTGCAGGAGCAGCTCTCCAGCGGCTGTTCGACGTATTTTGGTGACGTTTTCCGTGTATTTTTGCAGGGATTCATCCTTTTGCACTGCCTTAAGGACCTCGGTACATGAAGCCGTATCCTTGCACTTGACCAGCAGGGCATCTGGTCTGCTTGGCATTTTTCGTGGCTTTTTTGGTCGGCGGTTAGCTTGCTGCCACGTACTCTCCTTAGCAGGTCCTTCCTTAATGCGTTGCCCTCGCCGTGCTTAGTTGTTGTTCTCATTAACTGCGGTGTTACGAGGTGGTGGCTCTTCTCGGATTCTTTGCCTCAGTGGTTTGCCCATCTTTGGTACCGGGCTTGCTGACTTCGGCACTGGAGCACGCGCGCTCGTAGGCATCTTCTTCTTGTTGTTGCGGTACGAGCTCTGCGCACCCGGTTGCGCGTCGATAGGCTTCTTGCTTCTGCCCGCACCTGGTCCTCTATTTGAGAGCATACTGCCTCCTGGATCTTCTTCATTTGCGCAAGGGAGTCCTTCATTCCCTGGCTTAGGTGAAGCTCCACAGGCTTCTTTTCATTGGCTAGGTAGATTACCTCGTCTAGGATTTTGCCTAATTGCTTCATCTGGCCGTAGCAAGAGTCTTTTATGCTCTTTGTTCGCTTAGCCGGCGGTGTCCGGGGCGTGCTCTCAGGGCTTCCTGAGCTCCTGCCTCTCTTCGGCGCATTCATAATTGCACCCGCTGCATCGCATATGGTCAGCAAGGGTGCATTGGCTTTGTCGGCCTGCGGTGGAGTTCTAGCAACTCTGCTGGTTTTTGCAAAGGCGAAACCATCTTCGCACTGTATCTATCTCTTGTCTCTGCCTCGCACGTCGTTGTTGTTGTTGCCTCTATTGTTGCGGGGAAGAAGTGTCCCCTTGTGGTTTATTATTCATATTCTTAGTATTTGGGCCCCCCTCGAGGCCGTTATTGTTGCCCGTTCTGTGCAGTCACCTTCGTGATCCCGTGGGTGAGGTCCAAGAAGTGAGGTCCACGCGAGGGTTGACTCCGGTCCTTATTGGAGCTGGTGCTCAGAGCCAGATCGGTAATAGTCAGGACAATGTCCACTGATCCTGCACTGCCAACTTAATGGTTACGGACAACAAGCGTTTCTCGAGGCCTTGCCATGGGGCGGTGGCAGGTGCAGTACTAGCCCAGCAGCCGTTTCAACTCGATTTCACTTGGTTTACTAAGGTGCTAGAATACTGCGGCCTGTCAGCCCGGTGTCCTCGGATATGTAGTCGGCTTCCAGTATGCCGTAATAGAAAACTTACTGGGCTGGGGTATCAATGGATCCTATAGTACCTATGGCGAGAGTTTGTTCCGCAGGACGTCTCACGTTGGCTACAAGTTTCCCCGTAGCGTTTGATCGATGGGAGTTATGCCGCCCCGACTCGGCCGTCAGGGCCCCGTTTATGGGATCGCCGCCGGAGCTTTGGGGATGGCTAAGCCAGATCCGCGGCCTTGTGTACCCGTTGGCCCTGTTGGACGTTCAGCATTCTGCATTTTGTTTTCCTTAATGCTGTACTACTCGCGCCATCTAGTGTCGGGCAGCTAGATATTTACATCCAGACTTCATAGTGGCGATATCTATTTGTCACGCTATTATATATGTTTGTCTGAGGATTTTGAGCACTTACGGAGGTTGCCATTGCTAGCTGGTAGCAGCTGATCATCGTCAGCATGACTTTCACAATTCCCAGAGAGATTGGAAAGCTTTTCACTCAGGGCACTCCAAGGGCTCAATTGAGTGGTGTTGTAATTATCTTACTCAACGGAGGACACTTGCCCGGATCACTGCAACCACTGCTGAATCCAGTTGGCGATCAACACCAACTCCAGGTACGTTGAGTCCTTCGGTCAGCCTGTAGTTTTATAGACGCTTTTCCTTTGCAGGATCTGCGGTAAAGGGCGCAAACCGGAGCACCACAGAATAAGAGTCCGCACCGCATCTTTCACTTTTCATGGAGGTCAATATCTTCGTCAGATACTGATGGCCCGGGCCAACTGTATGCACGAGTTGCTGACTCCGTCAACACCAACGTTCAAATTTCACCCCGCCCCCCCCCCCCCTCACTCACACACCACATTCCCCGCGGGATCACTGTAAAGTATTACTTCGCGGGGATGGGTTGCCTATTTTAGGCAGTCTCCATCTTCTCGCATCTTCTCAGATCCCTCTGGTTGCCTATTATGAGCTGACTTATATTTCTCCAGTTGTCCTCTCCTTTCACCGTTACCAGTCCCTCAGGTGGAGGAACAGAGCCTACTGCGTCTTTGTACCTCGTGCATTGGTACAGCACGTGTTCCGGTTCTTCGTCCAGATTTGAGCAGTTCAGACAATCTGGGGTGTCCCCATGCCTGAACCTATGGAGATAATTTCTGTACCCGTCGTGTCCAGTAAAAAACTGCGTTGCCATTGATGTTGCTCTCTCCGATCGTCGGATGACGTCCATTGGCCAATATATCTACTGGCTGCAGACCTGTCAATGCTGCAACGTCCGGAATTCTGAAATAAAGCGGAGTGCGCTTAGCCTGTAAAGGACTGACATCTTCCTTCTTAAGCCTTTCTGGCTTGCAACTGCTGATGCCCATATCGGTGCAGAATAGAGCAGCACGGAGGCTACAACTCTCGCGAGGAGTAGTCGTCTACCTGCGCTTGGCCATCCTATTCTGGGTAGCATCCTCGAAAGGGCCGCCTACATTTTTGCCGCTTTCTGGCTAACATAATCTTGAGGTCGAAAGCTAAGCCTGTTGTCTAACATGTCCCCCAGATACTTGATGGAGCCTTTGACTCAATACTAACGATATCTACCTGAAATCTATCAAGCTCAACTATCTGGCGGCTTGTGATAAGCACAGCCGCTTTTTTATGGCCTGCCAGCTCCAGGCTAGCGCCACCCATCCATCTGGCCACGTTCCTTATGGCTGCATTCGCTGCCGCCTCTACTTCTTTTATTTCTTTGCCTACCAGTACTAGAGCCAGATCATCTGCGAATCCTATGATTCAGCATCCCTGGGGTGATTGTACTCTGAGAACCTCGTCGTACATTATGTTCCACAGGAGTGGTCCCAAGACCAACCCCTGTGGGACCCCTGCTGAGACCATGTAACTCCTAGTACCATCATCCGTATCTTAACTCAATACTCGATCGGACAAGTAGTAGGATATTATACGGAAAAGGGAGGACGGTATTACTATTCGGTCTAAGGCTTCCAGTATGCGAGACCAGCTTGCTGAGTTAAAGGTATTGCGGATGTCCAACCACCGCGCAATACTCCTTGTCTCCCCACCACCATCGGTTACCCTCTATTGCTTTAGTAGCAATATAAACCACCGCCTTAATTGCGTCGAACGTAGATCTTGCCCTGCGAAATCCGTATTGCTGTTTGGACAGGGCCTCTTTCTCTTCAACAATACTCAATAGTCGGTTGTACACGATCCCCTCCTGAACTTTTCCCGCCGTGTCCAGTAGGCAGATTGGCCTGCATCCCGAGGGTTCCTCTATTGGCTTGTCCCCTTTCGGTAGGATGATTAATTTCTGTCGCTTTCTTCTCTTGGGAAATACAGCGTCCTGAAGATATCTATTGTTTGTCTCTGCGAAGGCGTCGGGTTTCGTCAGCGTGGGTAACTTTAGCGACATCTGGTCCTGGACCCTTTTTGTCGTCTAGCTTCTTGCTTGCCGATACCACTTCGTCTGTCGACATCGGCCTTGCAGCTGGATTTGCTTTCTTTAATACTTACTTTGAAGTCTCGCTTACCTGCTAGCAGGTCTTCCAGCCTAGGTGCGAATTATGGGCAGCCTCGGACTCGTTGGAAGCGTCTTCTAGCGCATAGGCAGGCCTTCCTTAGGTCGCTGATTTCCTCGTTCCAACAGTAGCAAGGTGCGCCTCTTCTGATTGGTTTCCTCCTGGGCGTGGATAAGTCGCACGCATCAGAGATGTTTTCCACAAGCCGCCGCGCCATGTCTTCTGCTGACTCCGTGGCTCAAGTACATCGAGCACGGCGTAGGGAATCCGTGTATGTTTCCTCGTCTACTCTCATAGCAGGGTGGTTCCTCTCGCGTTGGTTTCCCTGCTTCCCCATTGCTTGACAGAATCGTTAAAGTCTCTGGCTATGACGAGGGGAGCTCTGTTGCGAGCGTCTTCTGATATTTCCTCCATCATATTTTGGAACCGCCGCAGTTCCCAGCTTGGGGGTGCGTGGCAACTGTAAACAGTGATTCCATTAATTTTCCCTCTCACGAACTTCTCTGACTTCCTGGAGCGGTGAATTGAGGTACCAAATGGCCGCTTTTCCGCATTTAATTGCCACCCAGCAGCTTCCAGCGATAGGCTTGTATGGCTCGCAGATTATTGCGACGTCAGTCTTTCTCTCCCGCTTTGATTGCGATAGCAGGGCCTGAGCAGGCATGCAATGGTTGAGGTTCAGCTGTGTGAACTTCATTTTCAGTTGGCCAGGGCGCTCCTAAACACGGGGCATCTGCCGCTGTCGGCAATGTGTTTGGAGTCAGTGTTCCTATCCTTGCAAAGCATGCACTGTGGCTCTTGTTTGCAGTCCTTAGCCAGATGGTCTTTTCCTCTGCATCGTCGACACAGATTCAATCTGTCCAGTTCACTCATTCAGTGTATAGCAAGGTATCCGAACTCGAGGCATCTTAAACAGCTGGTGATGTTTATCCGCTCGCGGATTCTTGAGTTGACCCAGCCCACATTCAGGAAACGGCCTTTTTCGCGCTTTCTGCTGGCAGTCTTATAGTCGCCGCCTGTGTTTGGCCATACGCCTTTCGGAGGTTAATATTCTCTGGGGCTATGTTCAATATTTGAATTTGACCTCTCAGCGCCTCGCAGATGTCCTCTCTGGTCGTGATCTCGTCCAGGTCCTTGCACTCAATAAAGACTCGGTGGGACAGCGTCCGGACCTCTGCATTTTCGCCAAGCGTTTCGCCTACCAGGCTCATATATGCTGTGGTATTCTCTCCCGAATTCCTAAGCTGAAGTAGCTGTTCTCCTCTTTGTGTCCTCCATATTTTTGTCACCGCTTTTCCGAGCTCGCCCAGCTTATCAGGATGGAGCGTCACCCGCGAGGGTCGAGGAGCGGGATTGGAGATTTGCCAGCATTAGCCTAGAAGTCCTTTCGACTAGATTTCACTCCGCTTACTGAGATGCTAGAATACTGTTAGCCGTCAGCCCAGGGGTCGTCTAATCCTATTGGGCTGTCCAGTGTTCTCAACCTAAGACGTTACTGTTCTAAGTCTCAGTCGACTTCTCGGTTTTGCTAGGCGTGTCACGGATGTGCAGCGCCTATCCAGGGGATACCTGGCCACTACCGGAGGTCACGAGTTGCTTAAATTGCCCAGGAACGGAATCGATCTGGCCACTGCCCGGTTAATGGCAGTCAGAATATTTTCGTCCTCTAGAGGCACCCCTCCGAGCAATTACATCCCCGTTTCATTTCAGTCGCCTCATACGACAAGCAATGACAAGCTGTGGTAGTATTCTATAGGCCGCTTGCCGCACGGCTAAGTGTGTGTGTGAGTGTGTGTGTTTTTGCTGACTGTAGTGTGTATATGCCTTAAAAGAACACCCTGTATTCAAATATAAAGTATGCGGCACTTTGTTGAATGCAATAACAATTATACATTAACCAAGCCCAGAGCCACTTTGTGTATTGGCTCTGGCTCATGTTACGCAGCGCGGTTTACTAGCCCTCTAGCTGACCGTTTATGCTTATGCTGCATATCCCACGCTCCGTCTGAGCGCATTTCATGAGCAACATATATATGCTCACAGGCATATGCAAGCTACACGCTCTCCCTCTCTTTGTTGCTGTTAACCGATAACAGCTAAGATCAATGATGAACTCAAAGACATTATTAACATCCAAGCCAAACAGCACCGACGTGCTACTGTATTTATTCAAAACTGTTGTTAAAGAGAATACATTACATGTATCAAATGGCGACCGTGACTGGAGTTGTCGTGTTGAATTATACGCACTATACGCCCGGTGATAATTATATACCGGTTATCGGGCAACTCCAACCAAAGCAGTCACCAGCACGACAAGAACAACAACAACAGCATAAAAAAAGCGAATACCTCTCCTCGCCGAGGGAAAGCAACAACAAATCGCAACCAATGCGTCTTTCGGCGTGTCAACAAAACAACAGCAATTAGCTACGGCGGTGGAAAATAAAATATTCTGAGTGAGTAAAGTTTAAAAAAGTGTGTCGCGATTGTCCATAGGCATCACATTAGTATAGGGCAAGAAGATTAACAGCCAGTGCCCGTTGATCAAGATCACGCTGAAAAGAAAAAACCAAGAGACCGAGGCGGCATACAGCTGCGTACTAAAAAACGCAAAGCTGAGATATGCAAGCTATTATATAATAGCAATAAGCCCACGACTTGGGAAAATGCAAATAGATTAGCAAGAGAGCTAGATTTCCTCGCAGAAGAGGCATTGAGGCAAAGCATATTACATTCATTAATTAACATACCAAACTTCCACCGCCAGAGAAAAAACAGCTGCCAAACAATCCAAGATTATAAAAAAAAAAAATACAAAAATCTAAGTTTAAAAGAAATAATTAAAATTATGTAACAAGCTCTTTTTGATTCTTCGAATAAAAAAAAAATTGTATACATACATGTATATAAACAAATCAAACGATTATTCATGAAAATGTTATTTCGTCATGATTGAAGACAAAATCGATCATATATACAACGAATATCCAAACTTTCGTATGGAAGCCGTACAAATTTTGCAAAGGCATAGGGAATTCATATCAGTATATGAATTTGAACACGAATATATCGAAACATATGGCAGAATAACAAGCCCACTCTTTTCATGTTCTAAAACACTAAACACGCCAGTAACGTTTGATAAGTCACTCTTGACAAACTCAAAGGAAAATGACCAAATAGAAGACATAAAATTAGTAAACATGGCTCAGACAGTTGTAGAGTTTTTAAAATTAGCCTCGGTTCCAGAAATAATAATCAAAGTTATAACAGTGAATATGATAGGGGACAAAGCCAAAATAAAGGAAACTCTAGAGGCCGCGGTAACTCAAACAGAGGACACAACAATAATATCCGAGTTACACAACACACGTCGGAAATTCCCAGACCCCTTTAAGCAACGAGACCTAAGTATAAAGGTTCATTCAATAAATTTTAGTCTCAATATTCATGCACTAACCAGAAGAAAATTAACATTCCTTGTAGATACAGGTGCAGATATTTCACTTCTTAAAGCGAATTCCGATGTTTATCAAGACATCCAAAATGATACAATAATAAGTATCTAAGGCATTGGCCAGGGAGTAATAAAGTCCCAAGATCTAGCATCGATAGAGCTACAAACAGACAACTATATAATTCCACACGATTTATGTATAGTAGATTCAAATTTCACAATAACATCTGATGAAATTATAGGCATTGACTTTATAAACGAATCAATTGCCAGTTAGACTTCAAACTAACTGAAGATTGGTTTATACTAAGACCCAAACACCAAAATTTTCGAATTTATGTTCCAATAATATACAGTTCTGGTAACAATTCATTATTTGTACCAGCAAGATCCCAAGTCATAAGGAAAATTGAGATAAACACAAAAGAATCCTGTATATTAATACCAAATCTAGAAATAAACAAGTAAGAGGTCCTAGTCGGGAGCTCCCGACTAGGGGATACCCTGAACCCTCTTTTTTCACTCATGAACACGTGACACCAAGTCTAAATTTGACCTTCGGTAAAATTATATCTCACATCATATTATACAGCTGCAGCTAGCAGCATACAAATAGACAACGCACTTATGGTCGCTTAAGATTCTAATAGCGAACGACGCTAAGAAATATCATGTTGGAATTTCGGCACGCTTGTTTAATAAAGACCTTCGAGCAGTGCCGGAAACCGGCACGCCGAACCACTAAATTTCGAGCAGTGCCGGAATTTCGGCACGCGGAGCCACAAAAAAATATCGGGCGGTGCAGCCAAGAGCAGCACGCCCAACCAAAAATATCGAGCGGTGCAGCCAAGAGCAGCACGCCGAAAAAAAAATATCGAGCGGTGCAGCCAAGAGCAGCACGCCAAATCATAAAAATTCGAGCGGTGCAGACAAGAGCAGCGCGCCGAACCAAAAAACTATCGGGCGGTGCAGACAAGAGCAGCGCGCCAAACAGAAGACCAGACAGCAAAGGAGAGCGACAGCCAATGCTAGAAGGTGACCAAGGCCCAACCAGATGGCAAATTCTATAAGAAGCGCTACGGAAACAAGAAGGGGTCCAAACAGCTAAACGACGCCCACGTCCGTAGTCGAAAGGCCGAGGAGGAAAATCTGGTGACAAGGCCCCCAAAAAAGACGAGCTGTCCAGAAGACCAGACTGCATGAAGAGATTAACAGAGTCCTGCTGACGGTGATCAAGGCACATCCAGAGGGTAAACTCTTCAAGAAGTGCTCCTCCCACTACCCACACCGTCTGTGCTTCTAAACTTGAGGACCAAGCAAAGACTTCACGTAAAAGATTTTTAATAACAAATAATTTTCTAAAAAATGATCAACAATAAAATGAGAGTGCGACCTATGGCGCACCCATGCGAAAACGGCGGCAAGATCGCCTGGCAATAACAACAAACTTTTTCTATTAAAAACTTTATTTTATCTACAGTATATTGAACAAATTAAAATTAAAAATAAATTTTTACTTAAGAAAAAAATAATAATTTTTTGTTAAAAAATGACTACTTCAATAAGAAACAATACAACGTGATAATAACAGTTATAGGCAAAATTAAAGAAGAACTTTTAGGTGGCCTAACTAGCAAAATACCCGAAGAGAGGGCGAAACCAGTTCGCCAAGATAGGAAAATGCCTAAATCAGAGGCAATGGAGAAGAGGGCCAATGAGTTCGACAGGCAGGTAGATGTATTGAATAAAATATTTAGTGGAAACGCAGCTGGACATTAGGGAAAACAACAATAAAATGTTTGGATTGAGGAAATGAAAAGTAGTATTTCTTTGGGAAAAAATACAAAAATAAATACAATTCTTTAAAGAACAGTTTGACAGCAACTTTACGTTTGACAGGTTTCGACGTACAGAACACGGTAGAAGAACTAGCAGAACGGTTTCAAGAAAATGGTCAAACGAAAATTGGGGGCTACCAACTAAAAACGGAGGAGCTACCAATGCTCCCGAAAATGCTGGTCCCCACCTTTTATGGGGATTCCGAAGAGTGGGATCTTTTTGCCGAGTTGTTTACAGAGTTGGTGCAATCAAGAGAGGATTTGAGTCCAGCTCTTAAATTTAACAATTTGAACGGCATTAAAAGGAGAAGCAAGATGCATGGTGTCGCATTTGCTAATAGGCTCGGCAGAAAATTTCAATGCGACTTGGGAATTATTAACCAAGCGATATGAAAACAAAAGGAAAATAATTTCCGAACAATTGAATAGGCTTATAGAGCTGCCAGGACTGAGCAGTGATTCAACAAAGCACATTAAAGCATTTATGATTCAATTAATGAATCAATACATTTAATAAAATTGAAAACGGTCTTATCAGAAGACGTTGATGTAATTTTTGCACACATGATTATTCGCAAGTTTAATAGAGAAACATTGCAATCATATGAAAATTATGTGAAAAGAACAAAAGATGTTCAAAAATTGTCCGACGTAATGGAGTATGGAGTATGGAGTATGGAGCAAAGGTTGAGTGCTCTATTCTCATTGAAGGACGAGGAGAAAAAACCGAAAGTCAATGAGGACTTTTCGGAAAATGGCCCAGTTTGCAAGGTAGCCGGGCATTATAACGATTTGGAGAGACTTTGGGAGATAGGAGAGGACGGTAAAGAAGTTGCAGAAACAGAAATCTGCGAGAAAATTGTTATTGAATCAACAAAAGACTTCCGCGGAGGTCAATTGCTTATAACTTGTGGCTTAATTAGATAGGCAAAACAAGTTGGTTTACTTACATGATTTATATCTTTATGGTGGTGGCGGGGAAATGGCGATAGCTATAAAATGAAAAATACTTGATATATGTATAAGTTAACAGAGGCCAACGACACCAGCTCCAGATGCTGATATAGCACTGGGCCGGATGTTCTTACGAGCTAACAAGGGTCAGCAAAATGCAATATAACACCAGCCGCTGATGCTGACATAGCTCTGGGCCGGATTTTCTTGCACGACGGCAGCGCACGAGGCGCAAGCTAAGCATACTAGCGGCCGTTGTGAAAGCACACAATAGCTTAGGTATTTTTGATCAATCTTTTGTAAATTTAGTTTTTAATTCGACTTTCACTGAGGCACATCGGCCCAGCGACTTCGTGTATAATTTAACTCACTCACTACGGCGTGTCGGCCTAGTGTTTTATAAATCATTATCAAAATAAAGTTCTATCAAAATAATCCGCGAGGACTTATTATTTAAATCCTAATTTATATACACTATTCTAGAAGCTATATGTCAAGCTTGGTGACGCTAGCTCTTATTATTTACCAAAATTGCTCAAAAACAGGATTTCGATATCGATTTAATCGATTTCTTGGAAACGGGGCAAGTTATCGATTATCGGAAACAAACTCGATCTGCGCATGGACTAGGAGGACCCAAGTCTGTAGCTCTTATAGGTTCTGAGATCCTTGCGTTCATACATACGGACAGACGGACGGACGGACAGACAGACGGACAGACAGACGGACAGACAGACGGACAGACAGACGGGCATGGCTAAATCGACTCGGCTGTTGATGCTGATCAAGAATATATATACTTTATGGGGTCGGAGATGCTTCCTTCTGCCTGTTACATACATTTGCACAAATACATTATAACCTTTTTACCCATTTTCAATGGGTTCAGGGTATAAAAACAGAAAGTTCATAAGGATAGATTGAAAATGTTTAATGCATAATACTTCTAAATTTTTATTTATGAATTCGAATTCAAAATAAAAAAGAAATACAACGGCCTGCTCAGCCAAACAGAAAAAAAAAAAAAACAAATCAACATTTTTAGAAAAAGAAATTATTATAATGAAATTTATCTGTGAACAAAAAAATTTGTAATTATTAAATTTTTATATCCTTAATATATATTTTTAATACTTTTAACTTTCTATATTCTTACATTTTTATATTTTTATATTCATAAATTTTTCAACTTTTATATAAATATATTTTAATCAATTGTTAAATTCAAAAAAAATCTTATTATATTGTACTACTTTATATAAGCAAAACTTAATATACATAAAAAAGAAACACAAACAAAAAAAAAACTTAGAATAATTAAGGTCATTTAATAACTACACATTCATAATGTTACATTATTTCTCTAAAAAGGGAGGTGTAGTGTGTATATGCCCTAACAGAACACCCTGTATTCAAATATAAAGTACGCGGCACTTTGTTGCATACAATAACAATTACACAGTAAACAAGCCCAGAGCCACTTAATGTATTGGCGCGCTTCACTAGCCTCACTAGCTGACCGTTTATGCTTACGCTGCATATCCCACGCTCGGTCTGAGCGCATTTCATGAGCAACATATACATATATGCTCACAGGCATATGCAAGATACACACTCTCCCTCTCTTTGTAGCTGTTAACCGATAACAGCATAAGTTTATATTTGTTATCCATAGGCTAAGAACAATGATGAACTCAATAAAGACATTATTAACATCCAAGCCAAACGTGCTACTGTATTTATTCAAAACTGTTGTAAAAGAGAATACATCACATGTACAGTATAATTTGTTTAGCCGCCTCGAGTAATTTGCACAGACATTAGAGGCTGCTATCCTAAAAAGTCAGTTAACTTAATTTTTTTTTTCCTAAAAGTGAATCGATTTCATAGTAACCTCGACTTTTTAAGTTGCAATGAATTCTATTTAACAGTACTAAGATTAATAAATTAATTTGATAATTTTTATTAACTTTATGTATTTAAATAACATTTAATTCAATTTCAATACAGTTAATTGTATACATAAGAAAACCAAATTAGCACATCTGATATGATGATATTCATAGAAATTAGCAAAACATTACTGCCTATGGGAGGCGCTTAAATGCAAAAGGCTGTTAAGTTAGATGCACTCTTATTGCAGCGAAAAAAAAATTTCAGACAGCTATCTTACCGATGCAGCTATGTGTCGAGGCAGCTAAGCAAATTATACTGTATCACATAACGGCATGGAGATGAAAATCTTCGTAAGATACTGATGGGCCAACCGTATGCACGATTCGCTGACTCCGTCAAAACCTACGTACTAAATTCACCCCCCTACTCACACACCTCATTCCCCGCGGGATCACCGCAAAGTATTACTTCGCGGGGATGGGTTGCCTATTTTAGGCAGTCTCCATCATTCGTCGCTCCTTTTCGCATCTTCTCAGATCCCTCTGGTTGCCTATTATGAGCTGACTTATATTTCTTCAGTTCTCCTTCCAGCATGAACGTTACCAGTCCCTGTACATCGAGCATTGGTACAGCACGTGTTTCGGGTCTTCGTCCAGATTTGGGCAGTTCGGGCACTCTGGAGGGCTCCATTTCTCCGGATTGGGGATAAGTTTGTGTGTTCATCTCCCCTTGTTCGCCGTGTTCCATCTCTCCTCCCAAGTTGCCATTGATGCTGCTCTCTGCGACCATCGGATGACGTCCATTGAGACGGCGTCGCCCATCGCTATTCGGGCTATGTATATTCTCTCCACTTCCTTAACCAATATATTTACTGGCAGCGTTCCTGCCAATACTGTGACTGCCTCGTCCGATACCGTCCGGAATCCAGAAACATTGCGGAGTGCGCTTAGCCTGTAGGGGACTGACTTCTTCCTTCTGAGGCCTTTCTGGCTTGCAATTGCTGATGCTCATACCGGTGCAGCATAGAGCAGCACGGAGGCTACAACTCTCGCGAGGAGTAGACGTCTTCCTTCTTTAGGTCCTCCTATGTTGTGTAGCATCCTCGAAAGGGCCGCCGGCATTTTGGGCGGCCAAATTCTTTTATTTCTTTGCCTTTCACTTCTAGAGCCAGATATATCTGCGAATCCTATGATTCTGCATCCCTGGGGTGATTGTACTCTAAGAACCTCGTCGTACATTATGTTCCACAGGAGTGGTCCCAAGACCGACCCCTGTGGGACCCCTGCTGAGACCATGTAACTCCTAGTACCATCATCCGTATCATAACCAGTATGCGAGACCAGCTTGCTGAATCAAAGGCATTGTGGATGTCCAACGTAACCACCGCGCAATACTCCTTGTCTCCCCACCTCCATTGGGTACCCTCTTTTGCTTTAGCAACAATATAAACCACCGCCTTAATTGCGTCGACCGTAGACCTTGCCCTGCGAAATCCGTATTGCTGTTCGGACAGGGCCTCTTTCTCTTCAACAACACTCAATAATCGGATGTACACGAGCCTCTCCTGGCCTGTATCTCAAGGGTTCCTCTATTGGCTTGTCCATTTTCGGTAGAAGAATTAATTTTTGCCGCTTACATCTCTTAGGAAATACACCGTCCGTGGTCCCAAGACCGACCCCTGTGGGACCCCTGCTGAGACCGTGTAACTCCTAGTACCATCATCCGTATCATAACTCAATACTCGATCGGACAAGTAGTTGGATATTATATGGAAAAGGGAGGACGGTATTACTATTCGGTCTAAGGCTTCCAGTATGCGAGACCAGCTTGCTGAGTCGAAGGCATTGTGGATGTCCAACGTAACCACCGCGCAATACTCCTTGTCTCCCCACCTCCATTGGGTACCCTCTTTTGCTTTAGCAACAATATAAACCACCGCCTTAATTGCGTCGACCGTAGACCTTGCCCTGCGAAATCCGTATTGCTGTTCGGACAGGGCCTCTTTCTCTTCAACAACACTCAATAATCGGATGTACACGAGCCTCTCCTGGCCTGTATCTCAAGGGTTCCTCTATTGGCTTGTCCATTTTCGGTAGAAAAATTAATTTTTGCCGCTTACATCTCTTAGGAAATACACCGTCCGTGGTCCCAAGACCGACCCCTGTGGGACCCCTGCTGAGACCGTGTAACTCCTAGTACCATCATCCGTATCATAACTCAATACTCGATCGGACAAGTAGTTGGATATTATATGGAAAAGGGAGGACGGTATTACTATTCGGTCTAAGGCTTCCAGTATGCGAGACCAGCTTGCTGAGTCGAAGGCATTGTGGATGTCCAACGTAACCACCGCGCAATACTCCTTGTCTCCCCACCTCCATTGGGTACCCTCTTTTGCTTTAGCAGCAATATAAACCACCGCCTTAATTGCGTCGACCGTAGACCTTGCCCTGCGAAATCCTTATTGCTGTTCGGACAGGGCCTCTTTCTCTTCAACAACACTCAATAATCGGTTGTACACGATACTCTCCTGGCCTGTATGTCAAGGGTTCCTCTATTGGCTTGTCCCTTTTCGGTAGAAGAATTAATTTTTGGCGCTTACATCTCTTAGGAGGACCCTTTTTGTCGCCTAGTTTTTGCCACTATCACTTCGTCTGCCGACACCTGCTGCACAAGCTCCGTGCTGCGTGAGCAGTTGACGACCGTATAGGTCGTATAGGTTTCCTCGTCTAGGCAGTTGTCCTTCCATTTGGGTTCTGTTGTTTTGGGCTGCTGTTGTTTTCGTCCTCTCCCATCGATCTTGAAGTGTACCGCTTGATGATCGCTGAATGTAAATTCATCTCTGACTTTCCATGTAGTTAGCCTATACAGTAAGCTGCTGAGCAGGGTGAGGTCTATAATAGAGCCTCTACCGGTCGATCGCCGCGAACTCTTCTAGCAGGGTGGTCCCTCTCGCGTTGGTTTCCTTGCTTCCCCATTGCTTGACAGAATCGGTAAAGTCTCTGGCTATGACGAGGGGAGCTCTGTTGCGAGCGCCTTCTGATATTTCCTCCAACATGTGTTGGAACCGCCGCAGTTCCCAGCTTGGGGGTGCGTAGCAACTGTAAATGGTGATTCCAGAGAATTTTCGCTCTCACGAATCCTTTGTGTGCTGCTCTGACTTCCTGGAGCGGTGAATTGAGGTACCAAATGGCCGCTTTTCCGCATTTAATTGCCACCCAACAGCTTCCAGCGATAGGCTTGTATGGCTCGCAGATTATTGCGACGTCAGTCTTTCTCTCCCGCTTTGATTGCGATAGCAGGGCCTGAGCAGGCATGCAATGGTTGAGGTTCAGCTGTGTGAACTTCATTTTCTGTTGGCCAAGACGCTCGTAAACACAGGGCATCTGCCGCTGCCGGCAATGTGTTGAAGTCAGTTCTCCTGCCCTTGCAGTGCATGCAATGTGGCTCATTTTGACAGTCCTTGGCCAGGTAGTCCTTTCCTTCGCATCGCCGGCAAAGATTCGATCTGTCCAGCTCGCTCTTGCAGTGTCTTGCAAGATGTCCGAACTCGAGGCATCTTTACCATCTGGTGATGTTTATCTGCTCCGGATCCTTGAGATGACCCAGCCTACTTTCAGAAAGCCTACTGAAAGAGCTTCTTTTCGCACTTTCCGCTGGCAGTCTTATAGTTGCCGCTTGTGTTTGGCCATTCGCCTTCCGCAGGTAGATGTTTTCCGGGGATATGTCCAATAATTGGATTTGGCTCCGCAGCGCCTCGCAGTTGTCCTCGGTGGAACAGCGTCCAGACCTCTGCATTTTCACTTAGCGTTTCGCCCACCTAAATGCTCCTAAATGCTGTGGTTTTCTCTTCAGAGTTGTTGAACTGAAAAAGCAATTCTCCTTTTTCAGTCCTCCTTGATTTGGTCACGGCTTTTCCGAGCTCGCCCAGCGCATCTGCCTTAACTGTTCGAAGTATCTCCAAATAGCTCGCTTCTTTTTCCACAATGACTATGACATCCGGTCGCGACCTTTCCTTCAGCAGTCCCTTGCTCTTTTTCCGGGTGTTTTTCTCGTTGGTGGCCTCCATCCAAGGTTGATATGGTAGCCTGACTACCGACTGGTCCTCGGATTCTTTTTGTCTGGGGCATTCGTGCCATGGCCTGCTTCCGCTTGACATCCACCGACGTCTTGAACAAAGGCGAGGTTTGTGAGGACTGATGCGTCCTAATAACCTTCTTGGCTCCGTCGTCGTGAAGCTGTATGGCCGCCAGCTCGTACAGCGCTCTAATGCTCTCTATTGAGTCTCGCATAAGCTGGTGGATGGAGCTTCACTGGCGAGGGTTGACACCCGCCTTCATGTGGTCGAGGAGCGAGCTTTTAGATTTGCCATGTTTTAACGTGACGGCGGTAACAGCATTAGCCTAGCAGTCATTTCGACCAGATTTCACTCCGCATACTGAGATGCTACAATACTGTCAGCCGTTAGCCCAGGGGTCGTCTAATTCAATTGGTTTTTCCAGTTTTCAAAACCAAGACGTTACTGGTCTAAGTCTCAGTCGCCTTCTCGGTTTTACTAGGCGCGTCACGGTTGTGCAGCGCCTATCCAGAAGATACCTGGCCACTACCGGAGGTCACGAGTTGCTTAAATTGCCCCGAAATGGAATCGATCTGGCCGTTGCCAGGTTAATGACATTCAGAATCTTTTCGCCTGCTAGAGGCACCTCTCCGAGCAATTACATCCCCGTGTCATTTCAGTGTGTGTGCTTTTTATTTTTTAACGGGGGGTAAAGCAATTAAAAGCGAAAAGTGTGGGACTTTCACCCAATAAAACCACCACCTACTCTCCGTTTCCCTCTCGCGGAACGACCGCTAAGTATTACGAGGGGGATATGGCATGAAAGCCTCTTCTAGAATCTTATCTAGAGTAAGAACTTGAAGTGCGCTGTCTTTCAGCGCGACGTAAGAATGGAATAATTTCTGCAGCCTTGTGGGTTACTGCAACCCAATTGTAGGATATCTATAAAGTCAATTACTGTAAAAGTTCTTCCAATACTTTGGCTTAGCTCTTCCCGTTCAGCAGAAAATCTGGGACGGACAAAAAAGACGTGTTCTGCGTCCTCTATGGTACGCGCACAGTGTGTGCAAAACGGATGCGTCTCATGCCTCAACCTAAAGATATAGGATTTGAAGCAACCATGTCCTGTCTGTAGCTGGGTCAGGTAGAAGTCGGTTTGTCCGTACTTCCTGCTTACCCACGGCCGTAGGTCCGGGACTATGCGTTTGGTTCAGCTGCCATTGGGGGAAGACGCCCATCGTGCTTGCCATTCTTCTAGTGTTGCCTCCCGACAGCGTGCTGCGGTGCGGTCTTCTGTTGCAAGTAGATCCAGCTGGGGCATTCCGGCCAGCACAAGGGCTGCGTCATCTGAGACGGTCCGGAAGGCGCAGAGTACCCGGAGTGCACATCGTCTGTACGATGCCCTGCATTTTCGGGTGTAGGAAGGGATCCTAATTGCTGGTCCCCAGATCGATGACGCGAAGAGGAGCATCAACTGGACCACGTTGCAGATGAGCCGTCCGCTGCGCTGTCTGAGGCCACCAGAGTGCGCCATTTTGCCGGATAGTGCATTTGTAGTGATGTTTGAAAATGAGCCTGTGGTCCAGCAAGACGCCTAGATATTTTACCGCCGGTTTGAAAGTCACCTCGGTGCCGTCCACTATGATGTTGGCGGTTTCCACTAGCTTCCTGCTGCTGATAAGAACTACCTCCGTTTTTTGCGCGTCGTCCGGTCTTTAAAGTATCCGGCAACAAGATTGATGAGGTACTCGGAGATCTGCATCCTGAAGAGTGCCAAGAATATATTTGTCCAGCTTGCTACCAAATTAATTGCGACAACAGTGCTCTTTCGTTTACGGAAGCCGAATTGCTGATCAGAGAGTCCGTGGCGATCAGCGATCACTTTCTCTTGCCCGTGGCGTCTAGCATGCAGAGTTGCCTGTATGCTGAAGGGTCCTTCGGATCCTTTGCGGCTTTTGGGATAAGGACCAGTCTCTGCAACTTCCAGCTCGTCGGAAAGGTTGTCTCTGTAATGCATCGGTTAAACACATTTATTATTGTGTTTGGGTGGGCGCTAGCGATGTTCTTCAGCACTGCGCTGGGGATGCCGTCAGGTCCTGGCGCTGTGTTTGATTTGATGTACTTTAGCGCGGCAGTTATGTCGTCTGTGTCGATGGGAGGCGCCACCGATGTGTCTACAGCTGGCAGTTGGTGGCGTAGCTCTGTCTGGTGCGGGAACAGTGTCTCCACTATCTGTTTGAGATGCTCTGGGCAGATCGGTACGGGGCATCTTGCGAGTTTGCCTATTACCGTTTTGTAGACTTGACCAAAAGGCTGCGTTTCGGCTTCGTCGCAGACTTGCATCCAGCATTTCCGCTTGCTTCGCTTAATAGCATTGGTAAGTACAGTTCGCCAGTAGTGGCAGGCTGCGCGAGCTTCTTCGGATTCGTGCTCCAAGGCCAGGTTTGCTGTAGCCCGTCGCACTCGCCGTGCTGCGCGCTGGTGCAGGCGTCTTGCTGTGTGGTCCCTTTTACGAGCATTCTCAATTTCGTCATTCCACCATCGGACTGGCTTGTATTTGTTTCATCCTTTCCTTTTCCTCTTCATTGCTGCATCGCAGGCTCGTTGCACTTCCCGTGTTAGGCAGTTAGCTATCTGCGTTCTGCGTTACCAGTAATCGTGGTGGGGTCAAACACCGCTAAGAGAGCCTCTTTATTGAGCGTCTCAGGGTCCTAAGCGATGTGATGTGTTCTGCCTGTCGGGCTTGTTTACGCTCCATTAATAATGCTGACAATAGCCTGGTGATCCCTATGCGTGTATATCTGGGATATCTCCCATGTGGCCCATCTTGCTATTGTGGGGCTGGCGCACGTCAGGTCGTCCTGCTTTGGTGAAGGTGTGCTCGGTCCCGGTCTTCAGCAGTCTAGCAGCGCGCAGCCTCGTGGGTGCGTCCTGGCGCTTCCCCAGTCCACTGCCCACACGTTGAAATCGCCAGCAATGACTAGTGGGGAGGGTGTTTGCGCGTCCGCCACTAGCTCATCGAGCATCCGTGTATATTCGTCGAGTTGAATGCTGGGGGCCAGATATCAGCTGTACCAGTAGATGCCGCCGATCTTGGCTCTTGCGTATCCCAGTGCCATTTTTCAATCGCTCACTAGAAGTGGTGGGATTCCGCAGCTCTATATAGCCGCACCATGTTCGGTGTTTTGGACCCAAGTCTCTTCTGACATTGCTGTGTATGGTTCGTTCAGTAGTGCCACGTCGGCTCGTATCTCTCGGGCTGTTTGGGTCAGTAGCTCTTGCGCGGCTCTGCAGTGGTTAAAATAAATCTGCAGTAGCTACATTTTCAAATACAATACAAATAATGGACATGACCTGCTAAGGTTGTTATGTCCCGGGGTTTTCTGGCCCTTTCGAGTACATAGTATGCACGCTATGATTGACGACTACGCTGTCGTTAAGCGCGACGCAAGGATTTGATTATCACTGCCGCTGTGGTGCTAATAGCAATCCAATTGTTTTGCGAACTTAGGTAAGTCGTTGACTATAAAAGGTCTCCCAATAATTTGACTAAGCTCTTCCCGCTCAGCAGAGAATCTTTGACAGACGAAAAAGACATGTTCAGCGTCAGCGCACAGTGTGTGCAGAACGGGTCCGTCTCGTGTTTAAACCTATATAGATAGGATTTAAAGCACCCGTGTCCCGTCAGTGATTAAGTCAGGTAGAAATCGGTCTGACAGTGCTTCCTACTCACCCAAGCTCACCCCTGCTGTCCAGCTGCTATTGGTAGTAGTTCTCCACCTCGCCTGCCATTTTTCCATAGTTTCAGCCCGCCTTGCAGCTTGGGGGCTGTTGCTCCTTGTCTCCATTGCCAGAAGATCAAGTGGGATCATTCCGGCCAGCACTAGTGCTGCATCCTCGGACAGTACGGTAGGAGCTGAAGCATCGTAGCGCGCACCTGCGGTATGCAGTTTTGCTGCTTCGGCCGTAAGCTGGTATCCTCAGTGCCGGCGACCAGACTGTGGCGGCATACAGTATGATCGAGCTGACCACACTTGCTATCAGTCACCTGCTCTTCTGCCGCGGGCCTGCATTATTAACCATCACCCTGGCTACTGTATTCGCGGCTTTCGCCACCTTTCCCCCGACGAACTCCAGGTGGTGCTTGAACGTAAGCCGATGGTCCAGCATTACTCCCAAGTATCTGATGGCTGGCTTCGAGTGTATGGGACAGTTGCCGACGCATATTGTGGCTGTCTCCACTACCTTACGGCTGCTGACCAGTACTGCCTCCGTCTTGTCGGCAGCCAGTGTTAAGCCATTGGTCGCGGGCCAGTTTACCACATGGCGGATAGCGGTGTTTGTTTTCTTCTCAACCGCAGGCAGCTCCTTGCTGACCGTAACCACCGCAATGTCGTCCGCAAAGCCAATAATGCGGGTGCCTGCAGGGATGTTCAAGCGGAGAACTGCGTCGTACATCACGTTCCACAATGTAGGTCCCAGGACTGATCCTTGTGGAACGCCGCCAGTTATGGTGTGTTGCCGCTGTCCTGCAGAGGTGTCATACAGGAGCATACTCGGATATTTGGAGTCCCTGAAGTGCGCGTATGATACTTATCCAGCTAGCTGAATTGAATGCGTTCTTTACGTCCAGGGTCGTGATGAGGCAGTATTTTTTGTTACCATTCCGCCATCGGGTCCCCTCGATGGCTTGTGTGGCGATGCCCACCACATTGCTGATAGCTTGGGTAGTGCTGCGCTTTTTCTGGAATCCAAACTGATGCTCAGCTAGCCCTTGTCGTTCTTCTAATTCGTCGTGCAGTCTGTTACATATTATTTGCTCGAACAGTTTGCCAACCACTTCAGGCATGTACCGTGGCCTATATGCAGACGGGTCCACTGGTGGTTTGTCGCCTTCTGGGAGCAACACCAGTCTCCGGCGTTTCCAACTTGTTGGAAAGCGGCGATCCTCCATGCACTTATTAAATAGCGCTGGTGACAATTGCACATTCTTCCCATGACCAATTTGTAGGCTGTCCCAAAGGGTTGCGCGTCGGCATCAGCGCATAGGCTCTTCCACGCGGCGTCCTTGCTGCGATTGATAGCCTTCTTAAGTGCGGCCCTCTTCCCTCCGTAGGCTTCCTGCATTTCCTGGCAATTGCTTCTCCTGTGTGCCCGTTGGTAGCGTCTTCTGAATGTGTGTATGTGTATATGTGTGTATACAGTATTTTTTTCTTTTTTATTGGGGAAACAGGTTTAACAATAGAGTTGCAGAACAAATAAAACAGAGAAGGACAGGATAGATTATAGTGGATAGTTTTTAGTGTAGTCCGCTCCTGAGGGTCAACCGCAAAGTACTGTTTCGCAGGGCGGGGGACAGCTGCATATCAGCCGCTCATCAGTCTATGCCGCGTCGGATCCTCTCCCGTCGTCACAGCTCCTTCATTATAGCCGATGCCATGGTAGCAACGGCTGTCCATCCATTTTCAGTGGCCATCATTCACGCCACGAGATTCTCCGGGGACAAATCATTTCTGCCCGCCGTCGCTTTTTTTCGCTCGCGTCTATAGAGTGGGCAGTAAAACAATGCGTGCTCCGCGTCCTCAGCTACACCGTGCCCGCAGTGCTCGCAAAAGGGGTCGTCCTCATGTTTAAACCTGTGCAGGTACGCCTTACAGCAGCCATGCCCAGCCAATATTTGGGCGAGATAGTAGTGTACATCGCCGTGTCGCCGCTGTATCCAAAGCTTCATGTTTGGGATTAGTCTGTGGGTCCATCTGCCATTTGAGCTCGAATCCCATTTGCTTTGCCATTGTTTGATGGTGTTATCCCTCAGTTGCCTATTGATGGTTGCTCCACTCTGCCTTTCGGCCGCCTTCAGACCGAGTAGGGTCGTGCCTGCTAGTACTAAGGCCGCGTCTTCCTATACTGTGCGGAAGCAGGTGGTTACACGCAGTGCACAACGTCGATATGCGGCCTTGCATTCTTGGCTGTAAGATATATATTGGAGCCGTAGAGGATTGTGGAAGTCACCACACCAGCGATTAGCTTTCTGCTCCTCTGTCTTGGGCCTTTGGTATTCGCCATCATTTGGCTAATGGCTGATGTAACCCCCGCCGCTTTGTGGCTAACGTTATCCAGATGTTGTTTATACGATTAGCGGGCTTGGACTTGATGATAGCACCGCCAACGCGCAACGAGGCCGTCTCAACTATCTTTCTGCTGCTTTTTAAAACTGCCCCCGATTTCTGCACTGCCAGTGTGAGTCCGTTCTGCGATAGCCACTCAATTATCCTGTCGATGGCCGCACTGCTCCTAAGAGTGACCTCGTCGAGTTTCGCTACAGTCACAACAGCAATGTCATCGGCGAACCCAATGATTGTGTTGCACCCTGGTAGGCAGAGACGCAGGACCCCGTCGTACATGACGTTCCACTGAACCGGCCCGAGAACAGAGCCCTGGGGAACGCCTTCAGTCACACTGTAGTGTCGCTGGCCGTCTAGTGTCATACAGAAGCACTTTGTCCTGGAAGTAACTGGTCACTAACTTTATTATCTGGCTAGGGATGTGTCTGGCCGTTAGAGCTTCTAGAATTTTCGTTTATTTGGCTGAGTTGAACGTGTTCTGACATCCAATGTACAGACTAGGCAGTACTGTTTGGTGCCACCTGCCCATCTTGTGCCTTAGATTGCGCCTTCTGCTAGTTCAATCACGGCCCTGATGGCATCCGTGGTATTCCTGTGTTTCCTGAAGCCAAATTGGCGTTCAGACAACCCATGCACTTCAGCAAGCTTGCGTTCTAGGCGATTGCAGATTATTCGCTCGAATATTTTCCCCATCGTGTCCAGCATACACAGGGGGCGGTATAAGGAGGGATCATCTAGTTTTTTGCCAGGCACAAGTCGCTGGAGCTTCCATCTACGTGGTACTGTGCATTCCGCCATACATTGATTGTACAGCTCCACGAAGCTTCTGGGGTGTGCAGCGATGACAGCTTTTTTTACACTGTTCGGTCCAGGGGATTTGTCGGCCTTTAGCTTCGCTGCAATGCTCAGTACCTCATTGTCGTCGGTGGGAGCACAGTCGTCTATTCCATTTGCTGGGAGTTGCGGTGCATTTCCAGGTGGCTGCCGAGGAAAGAGCGTTTGTACTCTTAGTTCCAGCTGGTCCGGGTTTGTTGGCATTGGTTGCCTGCATAGCCTTCTCATGACAAGTTTGTAGGCCAGTCCAAAAGGCTCCGCGTCCGCAGAATCGCAAAGCTCTTGGAAGTATCGGGTTTTGCTGCGTCTGATAGCCTCTTTGAGTTTTTTTCCGTTTGACTCTGAAGCTCTGCAGATGGTGCTCTCGACCGTTGGCTCTTCCGCCTAGCTGCGAGGCACTCTTTGCGCCCTTTGGCTATGTCCTCGTTCCACCAGGCTTCCGGTCGGTGTGGGTTTCCACCTTTACGAACTTTGGTCAGAGTTCTATCACATGCGTTGGTGATAGTCTCTGCTATCGCGTCAGCGGAGCTGTTGGCATCGTCTCTTATGCCAAGTTCCTCTAGCATAGGGAGGAGTCGTTCCAGTTCCATGGTGCCCATCTTGTATCCAGTGTGTTGGAGCCTTCTATGATGCTTCTGCTTCCAGGTTGGGAGGTGTCCGTTATCACCGCAAAGTGGTCGCTGTGGGTGTATACATCCGATACATGCCTTTGGGCGTCTCGGGCAATGTCTGGGCTGGCAAACGTCAGGTCTATGATCGACCCGCGACCCGCTTTGCTGTAAGTTTTTTTTTAACCGCAGTTCAGCAGGCAGACATTCAGCAAGGCAAGTGTGTCCAGCAGGATGGTTCCCCTTAGTTTCGTTCGGCAGCTACCCCATTCTGAAGCCCACGAATTGAAGTCCCCGGCGATTATCACTGGGGATTTGCCATGCGCGTCCTGTGCGATGTCTTCTACGCCAGAGGGACGCTTGGTGGTATGTAGCAGCCATATACGTATACGCGATCACATTTCGCCCAAGCGAACCCGTTGCGGGCAATCCTTTGGGTGACTTGGTATGGTGCCTGTCCGCTGCTCCATAGTGCTGCTCCAGCGTCCAAGCTTTCGTGCCACACTCCAGTGTGTTTGGGTGTGTATGGCTCGCTAATGATGGCTACATCTATTCTCATTCCAGGGCTGTTTGTGCAAGTAGATCCTGGGCTGCTCTGCAGTGATTCAGATTAAGTTGCATGAACTTAACCATCTTTGAGCGCTTTGTGGGCCTTCTTATACTCTGGGCAGTCCCTGCTCAGAGTTGAGTGCGCGGCTTGGCTAGTACTCACCCCATCTTGTGCAGAGAATGCACTTTGTCTCATGCGTGCATACAACGGTAGTATCTCTTTGGCTCAATCTTTCGGCGTATGCGGCATATAACCCATCCTTTACGGACCTTACCGGCTTCAAGCAGTTTCGCGGTTAGGCTCGGTTGCAGGGTCATCGTTGCGATCTGATTTCCGCCATAGGCCGCCATCATAGTTGGCGTCGCTTCGACAGGTATGTCACCTTCCACCGAGGCAAAGAGGTCTGCGAGGACCTCAATTTGGACCGTTTCCTGCATGGATCTAACTGCGTCCTTTCCAGACAGCGCGGTTCTGATTGCCGCTTGTAACTGGTCTGTAGCTGGGTCCGTTGTTTTCTGGAGCCTGAGGATCAGTTCTCCTGCTGCTGATTTGCGGATGCCCTACACCTTGTTTTTCAGCTCCTAGAGTGATGGAGCTGTTTTAACAATTTTGAGCACATCAGCGTATGGCATGCTCTTGCCGATTGGGCTGTTTCCGCCTGGCGTGTTTGCCTCTCACCTCTGTCCATTTATTTCTGGCCTCGCAACCATTTAATTCCACTGTTCCTTCTTCCCGTGGTTGGATTGCTTGCGGATAGTTGCCGGCTTGGCTTTGCTTGGAGCCGCGTCCCGACTTTTTGCAGGGATTGCATTCCGCGATTGTGGGGGCACTGCCGGGGCTGGCTTAGGGCCTGCATCACTTTACTCTGTTTGCGTTGCCGTGTCGCATATATGGACAGTTCCACCGCTTGCTTCAGCGTGAGTCGGCGGATTATTCGTCTCTTCGCTGCATCGCATACACAGGTTTTCCGTGAGCTATGTTTTGACTAGTTCTTGTAGTTCTTTTAGCCTCGCTAGCATGCTCTTGGTGGCCAGGTTTATGTGCCTCATTGCTGGCTGCTTGCCATGGTACATGTAGAGCAGCTCGTCCAGTATTGAACCAATTTCTTCGATTTCCTGGATATTACCCTTGCTCTTCTTGGGTGGTGAGCTCCGTGGCTTATTCCTAGGGCTGGCCGGGTCCTTAAGCCTTATCGGGGTCTCTATTTCCTCAGTTTCCCTGCATGGTGCAGTGGGCTGTGGCGCCATAGATGACGTAGCCGAAGGCGTGCTCGTCTAGCGAACGGGTCAGCCTGGCATGCTTCTTCTTCCTCTTGTTCACCTACTGGGGTGGTAGTTTTGTTATTTAGGGTCGTCATTTTAATTGGGTCCCAACTCGAGGCCGTTGTTGTCGTATGTATTGTGCAGTCACCTTCGCGATCCCGTGGGTGCCTTTCCATGGAGTGAGGTCTATGCGAGGGTTGACTCCGGTCCTTATGGGAGACGGAGTTCAGAGCCAGATCAGTGCTGGTCAGGGAATATCATCTGAATGGCGACCTACGAAAATCGTTCTACAATGCCTGCCAAGGTTTTAGCGGGACGGGGGCGAGACGAACATTAGCCAAGGAGCCGTTTCGACAAGGTATCAGCTTGCTTATTTAAGTCCTAGAATGCCCGACTCGTCAGCCCATGTCTCCAGTTACGTACGGGGGGTCAAGTTGGTCGTTCCCACACTTCACTGGGCTCAGTGTGGGCGTGGGGCTTAAGTTTGAGTTGAGTTTGTCGCTGATTGCAGCTGTTCGGGTGGCTCCAACGATGGCCAATGGTTTCCCACTGGCGTTTGACCGGTGGGAGTTTAACCGCTCCGACTCGGTCACCAGCGCCCTTTTTAGTACACCGTTTTCGGCAGAGGTTGGCTTGGTCGGATCCGTGACCTTCTGTACTATTTTTGCCTCGAGTCTGCTGTTGTAATCCGGCAAATACAGTAAAGCCTAAAAGCATGCATTAGCTTTATATAGCTTCATGTGAGCTCCAAAAGCATGGCATACTTTCGCGTATTTGCTTTTTATGGTGTGGCAAGCACTTTGGTACAAGTTGGCAGCTTCTTTTGTTTTGAACAGGGGACGAGAAAGGTTTGTTGTTTGAGATTGCGGGAACAGGGAGATTAGGATTGGGAAGTGATCACTTCCATGGAGGTCTTCGAGTATTTTCCAGTTAGTGAGGGGGGTGAGTTGGGGACAGCATAACGAAAGGTCTATATGGGTGAGTGTGTTGTGAGTTGAGAAGTGGGTGGGTGAGCCGTCGTTAAGTATAGTGAGGTTGGCGTTTTGGATAAATTTGGATAGGATTCTGCCTCTTCTGTTGTCTTGATGTGATCCCCAGGAGTGGTGCCAGCTATTGAAGTCGCCTAGTATAATTTGGTTGGTGTTGGTATTGTGCGTTTCAAACTGGTCGCTTAAACATTTAAGTGAAAAAGTTTTGTTGGGAGGAATGTATGTTGAAAAGATTCTGATTTTTGTTTTGGACATGATCTCTATTCCAAGAGTTTCTAGGGGTCTAGGTTGGTTTAATTGAGTGTGTTGTACGGATTTGTGGACTAATATGGCTACTCCACCGAATCGGTTGGAGGCTGTATTTGTATAGATTTGGTAATTTATTGGGACGGGGATGGGGGTATTTGTGTTGTAATAATGGGTTTCTTGGAGGCAAATGACTTGTGGTGAGTATTTTTTTATTATAGTTGAGAGTTCACTGTAGTTGTTTGTGTAACCCTTGATGTTCCATTGAAGTATTATGAGTGACATTTTTGACATTTGGGTGTTATGGGTTTGGTTTAGGTTTAGGTTAAATTAAATTGAGTTTAGGTTATGAGTGTTATGGGTTTGGTTTGATTTAGGTTTAAGTTAAGGTTAAGTGTTAAATTAAATTAAGTTTTTTTTTTTTTTTATATGGAATCGCTTTCGCTGTTGTTTGTGTATTTGTTTTTGTTTGAGGTTTTGGATTTGGTTTTAGTGTTTGGTTTGGTTGTTTTGAGGGTGGTAGAAAGATTGTTAGACTTATCTTTAGCATATAGTTTGATTTTTAGGTCTTCTGTGAGGTGTGATGTGTATGGCTTGTTTGTTGCTTTGGTGTGGTGGGTGATGTCGGTATCCATGTCTTCTGGTTCTGGTTCGATCAAGTTAGGTTGCTGTGCAGATGTTGGTGATGGTGCTGGTGGTGTTTTGGTTGATGATGTTGTGTAAGAGGCTGCATTGAGTCTGCTGTGAGCGTGCAGTGCAGCTGAGATGGTTTGGTGTGTTGTTTTAGTAAGGGGTGTGAGTTGGGTGATTGGCGATGTGTTTGTTGGCGTATGTGTATTTGGTTTATTTGGTGCTTGCGTGATGGTTGAGTGTTGTGTTGTATTGGTGAGAGTTTTTGCATAAGATGTTCTGACGTGTTGGCCGTGTCGGTTGTTATAGATGTTAAGTGCGGTTTTGTGGTCTGTTTTTTCTGTAATTTTTATAGCTGTTAGTTCTTGTTGTTTCAAGAATGCAGGGCATTTGCGGTCGAGGGGGCTGTGTTGGTGATCGATATCCGGATTGTTGTTGCAGTTAAGGCAATTTTTTTCGTTTTTGCAAAGTTCGTTCTCATTTGTATGTTTTGCGTTTGAGCAGTTTATGCATGTTTCTATGCCTTTACATACTGGTGTTGGATGACCAAAACGGAGGCACTTTCTCATCGTAGGGGTAAGGGGATGTACGGGCGCACTCGGACTGTTTCGTAGCCGATTCTTATTTTTTCTGGGAGATTCAAGGTTCCGAAAGTTATTATGATGAGTCCAGTTTCTATTAGCATAGTGCTGTTTTCAGCAGAGTTTGTGTTTGTTGGTGGTTTTTCTAAGATTTTTCTAACTTCTGTTACATGTTGTGTTTTTAGTTCCATGAGTATTTCATTTTCGGCTATGCCGCGCAATTCGTTGCAGTAAATGACTCCCTTTGTGGAATTTAGAGTTTTGTGTTCGGTGGCAGCGATTTCAATATTTGTCATTAGTTTTAGTCTTAGTAGTTTGATGGCTTGTAATTTGTTTTTAGTTTTGATTAAGAGTGAGCCGTCTTTTGTTTTCTTGCATGTTTCAACTTCCCCATCGCAAGCGAAGTCAATTGTTTTTTTGATAATGAACGGTGAAACGTTTTCAAAAGTGTTGTTGTCGTTTCGTTTTATTGTTATGTACTTGGGTTCGCCTAGGTTTGTGTTGTTGGATTTTAGTCCGTGTGTTCTTATGTCCGTGCATGTTTGTTATTGTTGGGCAGATGCCCGCGATAACTGTTGATGCTGTTTTTGTTGTTGTGTTTTTCGTTTGCGTTTAGTGTTTGAAGTTTGTTGAACTTTGTGTTGGTTTTGGTTTGCTGTTTGTCGCGGTTTTAGGTTTTGCTGTAACACGTCTTATCTCTTCGGAGGTTGAAGTGGTAC